>NW_028253730.1:0-53032 GCF_964263255.1 Lissotriton vulgaris | reverse complement strand
TGCAAAAACCACAGTTGATGGACAGAATGCCAAACAATGTCATACATTCACCTCAGTACAGAGATCAGGGCCTAAATCCATAGTTTTTTTGCACTCCACACCACCCAAGTTCAGACATGGCCATATGCAAATCAGTCTGACCCTGTGCCTCATGGGAACAGTCCAGCCCGAACTGCCAAGCCATGCCTTCCCTGGACCGGAAACAAGCTTCTGAGGACTGTTTTCTGGCATTCCAGCCGTCTTCAGCCCGGCCTGCTTGAATCCAGTGGTGTGGAGAGCATGGGACTCACGTCTGCGCATACCCATCCCACTCGGGGTGACACATGCAAAAACCACAGTTGATGGACAGAATGCAGAACAATGTCATACATTCACCCCAGTACAGAGATCTGGGCCTAAATCCATCGTTTTTTTGCATTCCACACCACCCCAGTTCAGACATGGCCATATGAAAATCAGTCTGACCCTGTGCCTCATGGGAAAAGTCAAGCCCGAACTGCCAAGCCATGACATTGTTCTGCATTCTGTCCAGCAATTGTTGTTTTTGCATTTGTCAGTCTGAGTGGGATGGGTATGCTCAGACGTGAGTCCCATGCTCTCCACACCACTGGAGTCAAGCTATCCTGGCTAAAGACGGCTGAAAGCCAGAAACCGGTCCTAGGATGCTTGATTACGGTCCAGGAAAGACATGGCTTGGCAGTTCGGGCTGGACTGTTCCCATGAGGCACCGGGTCAAGGCTGATTTGCATATGGCCATGTCTGAACTGGGGTGGTGTGGAGTGCAAAAGAATGATAGATTTAGGCCCAGATCTCTGTACTGGGGTGAATGTATGACATTGTAGTGCATTCTGTCCATCCATTGTTGTTTTTGCATTTGTCACCCTGAGTGGGATGGGTATGCTCAGACGTGAGTCCCAGGCTCTCCACACCACTGAAGTCAAGCTATCCTGGCTGAAGATGGCTGATAGCCAGAAACCGGTCCTAGGATGCTTGATTCTGGTCCAGGAAAGACATGGCTTGGCAGTTCGGGCTGGACTGTTCCCATGAGGCACAGGGCCAGGGCCGATTTGCATATGTCATGTCTGAACTGGAGTGGTGTGGAGTGCAAAAAAACGATGGATTTAGGCCCAGGTCTCTGTACTTGGGTGAAAGTATGACATTGTTTTGCATTTTGTCCATCAATTGTTTTTGCATTTGTCACCCCGAGTGGGATGGGTATGCTCAGATGTGAGTCCCATGCTCTCCACACCACTGGAGTCAAGCTATCGTGGCTGAAGACGGCTGATAGCCAGAAACCGGTCCTAGGATGCTTGATTCCGGTCTAGGAAAGACATGGCTTAGCAGTTCGGGCAGGACTGTTCCCATGAGGCACAGGGTCAAGACTGATTTGCATATGGCTATGTCTGAACTGGGGTGTTGTGGAGTGCAAAAAAAACGATGGATTTAGGCCCAGATCTCTGTTCTGGGGTGAATATATGACATTGTTCTGAATTCTGTCCATCAATTGTTGTTTTTGCATTTGTCACCCTGAGTGGGATGGGTATGCTTAGACGTGAGTCCCATGCTCTCCACACCACTGGAGTCAAGCTATCCTGGCTGAAGACGGCTGATAGCCAGAAACCGGTCCTAGGATGCTTGATTCCGGTCCAGGAAAGACATGGCTTGGCAGTTCGGGCTGGACTATTCCCATGAGGCACAGGGTCAAGGCTGATTTGCATATGGCCATATCTGAACTGGGGTGGTGTGGAGTGCAAACAAATGATGGATTTAGGACCAGATCTCTGTACTGGGGTGAATGTATGACATTGTTGTGCATTCTGTCCGTCAATTGTTGTTTTTGCATTAGTCACCCTGAGTGGGATGGGTATGCTCAGACATGAGTCCCATGCTCTCCACACCACTGGAGTCAAGCCATCCTGGCTGAAGACGGTTGATAGCCAGAAACCTGTCCTAGGATGCTTGATTCCGGTCCAGGAAAGACATGGCTTGGCAGTTCGGGCTGGACTGTTCCCATGAGGCACAGGGTCAAGGCTGATTTGCATAGGGCCATGTCTGAACTGGGGTGGTGTGGAGTGCAAAAAAACGATGGATTTAGGCCCAGATCTCTGTACTGGGGTGAATTGTATGACATTGTTCTGCATTCTGTCCATCAATTGTTGTTTTTGCATTTGTCACCCTGAGTGGGATGGGTATGCTCAGACGTGAATCCCATGCTCTCCACACCACTGGAGTCAAGCTATCCTGGCTGAAGATGGCTGATAGCCAGAAACCGGTCCTAGGATGCTTGATTCCGGTCCAGGAAAGACATGGCTTGGCAGTTCGGGCTGGACTGTTCCCATGAGGCACAGGGTCAAGGCTGATTTGCATATGGCATGTCTGAACTGGGGTGGTGTGGAGTGCAAAAAAAGATGGATTTAGGCCTAGATCTCTGTACTGGGGTGAATGTATGACATTGTTTTGCATTCTGTCCTTCAATTGTGGTTTTTGCATTTGTCACCCTGAGTGAGATGGGTATGCTCAGATGTGAGTCCCATGCGCTCCACACCACTGGAGTCAAGCTATCCTGGCTGAAGACGGCAGATAGCCAGAAACCTGTACTAGGATGCTTGATTCCGGTCCAAGAAAGACATGGCTTGGCAGTTCGGGCTGGAGTGTTCCCATGAGGCTCAGGGTCAAGGCTGATTTGCATATGGCCATGTCTGAACTGGGGTGGTGTGGAGTGCAAAAACAAAGGATTAAAGGCCCAGATCTCTGTACTGGGGTGAATGTATGACATTGTTCTGCATTCTGTCCGTCAATTGTTGTTTTGCATTCGTCACCTTGAGTGGGATGGGTATGCTCAGACGTGAGTCCCATGCTCTCCACACCACTGGAGTCAAGCTATCCTGGCTGAAGACGGCTGATAGCCAGAAACCGGTCCCAGGATGCTTGATTCCGGTCCAGGAAAGACATGGCTTGGCAGTTCGGGCTGGACTGTTCCCACGAGGCACAGGGTCAAGCCTGATTTGCATATGGCCATGTCTGAACTGGGGTGGTGTGGAGTGCAAAAAAACGATGGATTTAGGCCCAGATCACTGTACTGGGGTGATTGAATGACATTGTTCTGCATTCTGTCCATCGATTGTTGTTTTTGCATTTGTCACCCTGAGTGGGATGGGTATGCTCAGGCGTGAGTCCCATGCTCTCCACACCACTGGAGTCAAGCTATCCTGGCTGAAGACGGCTGATAGCCAGAAATCGGTCCTAGGATGCTTGATTCAGGTCCAGGAAAGACATGGCTTGGCAGTTCGGGCTGGACTGTTCCCATAAGGCACAGGATCAAGGCTGATTTGCTTATGGCCATGTCTGAACTGGGGTGGTGTGGAGTGCAAAAAAATGATGGATTTAGACCCAGATCTCTGTACTGGGGTGAATGTATGAGATTGTTCTGCATTCTGCCCATCAATTGTTGTTTTTTCATTTGTCACTCTGAGTGGGATGGGTATGCTCAAATGTGAGTCCCATGCTCTCCACACCACTGGAGTCAAGCTATCCTGGCAGAAGATGGCTGATAGCCAGAAACCGGTCCTAGGTTGCTTGATTCCGGTCCATGAAAGATATGGCTTGGCAGTTCGGGCTGGACTGTTCTCATGAGGCACAGGGTCAAGGCTGGTTTGCATATGGCCATATCTGAACTGGGGTGGTGTGGAGTTCAAAAAAATGATGGATTTAGGCCCAGATCTCTGTACTGGGGTGAATGTATGACATTGTTCTGCATTCTGTCCATCAATTGTTGTTTTTGCATTTGTCACTCTGAGTGGGATGGGTATGCCCAGACGTGAGTCCCATGCTCTCCACACCAATGGAGTCAATCTATCCTGGCTGAAGACAGCTGATAGCCAGAAACCGGTCCAAGGATGCTTGATTCTGGTCCAGGAAAGACATGGCTTGGCCGTTCGGGCTGGACTGTTCCCATGAGGCACAGGGCCAGGGCCGATTTGCATATGTCATGTCTGAACTGGAGTGGTGTGGAGTGCAAAAAAACGATGGATTTAGGCCCAGGTCTCTGTACTTGGGTGAATGTATGACATTGTTTTGCATTTTGTTCATCAATTGTTTTTGCATTTGTCACCCCGAGTGGGATGGGTATGCTCAGATGTGAGTCCCATGCTCTCCACATCACTGGAGTCAAGCTATCGAGGCTAAAAATGGCTGATAGCCAGAAACCGGTCCTAGGATGCTTGATTCCGGTCTAGGAAAGACATGGCATGGCAGTTCGGGCAGGACTGTTCCCATGAGGCACAGGGTCAAGACTGATTTGCATATGGCTATGTCTGAACTGGGGTGGTGTGGAGTCCAAAAAACTATGGATTTAGGCCCAGATCTCTGTTCTGGGGTGAATGTATGACATTGTTCTGAATTCTGTCCATCAATTGTTGTTTTTGCATTTGTCACCCTGAGTGGGATGGGTATGCTCAGACGTGAGTCCCATGCTCTCCACACCACTGGAGTCAAGCTATCCTGGCTGAAGACGGCTGATAGCCAGAAACCGGTCCTAGGATGCTTGATTCCGGTCCAGGAAAGACATGGCTTGGCAGTTCGGGCTGGACTATTCCCATGAGGCACAGGGTCAAGGCTGATTTGCATATGGCCATATCTGAACTGGGGTGGTGTGGAGTGCAAAAAAATGATGGATTTAGGCACAGATCTCTGTACTGGGGTGAATGTATGACATTGTTCTGCATTCTGTCCGTCAATTGTTGTTTTTGCATTAGTCACCCTGAGTGGGATGGGTATGCTCAGACATGAGTCTGAAGTTCTGGACTTTTTGGTTCCGTCCAGAGGTGTCAGGGACAACACCCGAAGACCCCGGAGTTCTACCTGTCTCGGTGCACAAATAAACAGAAACACGGGCTTCTCGATGGTGGCGTCAAAGACCAAAGGTTTATTACTGCAGGGACACAGAAGTCACAGAAACTACACACGGGCAGATTCTAGGAGCCTGTTCGATTTGTACAAAGTGGGTTGCTCCTTAAATACTAAATTTTCAGCTTGGGGCAAATTCTTTGCATGCTAGTACATTTCTAAACCTTCATGTCCTAAACAATAAATATTTGGCGTTACACAAGAATCGTCAACAATATCTGATGTCAAAACATTACGAACGAGGGGTTCCCACTGTTCCATCATAATCCCATGTCAACTTTTCATTCAAGACCCGCGCCGCCTCATCGTAAACTTCGTTACCTCCCCCTAATAAAGGCCCAGAAGGAAAGGAGTAGAGCCAGGTGCAGAAGATAGAAAAGCAGGATAAGAGATGTTTGTGGGTCGTAAATGGGCAAGGCTACCAGCTTCGGCCGCCTAATCATGATCAGGCCAACAAACACGAGAACCAGTATAGCAGGACTGGCCTCAGGCTGGGGAGGCAGCTTCTGTCGAGTCATGCGGCCATAGCGTTTTCTGTCCTAAGGTGCACGTGTCACTAGCAAGGTGAATCGCCGGCTAAAGCTTACGTGTCCTTAAGTGAAAGAGGTCACTGCGTGTCCATTGACTATGTGAGGGCAAGAATACAAAATGGCTGCTGTAATCTAAGATGGATGCCATGGGTATTTCGGAAATATGGTCATAACAGGAGTGCTCTTGCTCGTAGCGTAGCGAAAACACCAGGATATGCTAAATGGATCATTTGCGGTTCACTGATACTAAAATTATGAGTTTACGACAATGTTGAAAACACGGGTTCAAATCGTCACGGAACCTCAGACCCTCCTTTTGCCCTTACATAGGCAATTACTCAGTCTATGTCAGAGTCTATCTCGATGTTCATTAGGTCAGTGACATGTTGTTGCATCATCATCCTTTCTCGTACCTTGTCTCCAAACACAGGTTGTTTTCTGAAACAGGTTGCAGCACAGAGACTACACAAAGTGGGACCACATTGGATAATAAGGCAGCACGAGAACAGGAATATTAGGATGATACCAACGACCATTAGAACCTTCCATCCCCACGCTGAGAGTAGAGTTATATTTAGTGGAACGTGGTGGACGCGGAGGATAGGTCTCAAGGGCATAGACAAAAATAGTCTGAAAGGCCTGAAATGATCCATTATAGCTAAAAGGCAAGACCAGATAGGGAATGCCTTTATCCATAGTGTGTGGTATCAGACCACATACCCAGCAGTCTGTTGTGTTAACTACCAGTTGGTGTTGATGCAAGAGTTGTACAAAAGTGTTATTAATGAATTCTGAGCGTCGAGCTTGCTCATGTTCAGGGAACGGATGAAAAGAATGATAAGAAGCAACAGTAGAAGAAACAAGATCAAGGGAAGGCACTGTGGTTGTTACCGGTGTAAAAATTAAATGCATACAAAAGACGATTCCACCCACCAACGTTATTAAAACAATCAAAAACGTAATTGCACATTGCATCAGAAAACATTTGTTATGAAGAATCTTGTAAAGTCTATTTCTGCGAACATAAATTACATTCTCTCAGTGCAGCTCAGGAAGCTCCATCTTCTACAACCGCTCGCGACCACTGATGATGTGTACGTAGTTGAAAATGCCTCTATCAGCCCTGGGAGTTCCCAGAACTAACAGAAAGATCGACCTTGTGTCTGACCCCCGCAGATTCAATTAGGCACACAGCCACGACCCTACGGCTCCCCAGACGGCAAGGCAATTTAAAACAACATAACATACATGGAAAACTACAAAATATTAGCAAACTTCCTGGCTGGAGGCAATGTATCAAAAATTCAAATATGTAAAATAGGCAGTTTCCTGCTTTATTTGTCCTTTGTGTGAGAACGTAAGTTGTATCTCAATTTTCCTGGAGCTGTTTGATCCGGAAACAGTCTGTTTTCAGCAGGGGTGGCAATGTTCAAGTTCGCAGATGGCAAATGTTCTTTTGATGCAGAGGACAAATGTTCGGAGTTCAAAGGAGCAGTTTCAGTTTCAGAAGGGGAGTCAGAAATTGGTGAGTGAGTGATCAGTTCTGCATCGCTGAAAGGAATGAATCTGGGAGCTGGTTCAGTTTCAGAAGCACCGATTCCATTTTTTTACCCAGTCGTCATAAGGAAGTGGAAGGGGCACACGTTTTGCGTGCGTCGCATGTATCCAGTTCTTTCTGCCAGCCACACGTATAGCAGTCCTCGTCGCCAACAGGACCTGGAATGGTCCGACGAATTTGGGTTGGAGATTTCTCGTCCGTCCAAAGTTTCTGATGACCACTTGGTCACCGGGTTTCAGCTGATGACCTGGACTCTCCGGTGGCTTTGGCAATGCATCGAAAACCTATTGGTGAATAAGACTCAATTTAGCAGTCAAGTCGAAAAGGTAATCAATTAACATTGGATATTCCAGCTGCTTAAACTCCTTCGGTCTAGGTACCCCCCAAACATTCGCAGGTCGACCGAATACAATCTCATAAGGGCTAAGCCCTACTCGAGAATGTACAGTCACTCTTGTGGATAACAGAGCCAAAGGTAGTTCGTCTGGCCAGGACAAACCCGTGGAGGCCTGTATCTTGGCGAGTTTCAGTTTGAGGGTGCCATTGTAATCCTCAACTAAACCAGCAGACTGGGGGTGATTCGCACTGTGGAACTTTTGTTTTATCCCTAAGCCCGCACACACACTCTGCATAACTTTCCCTACGAATTCACTTCCATTATCTGACCATACAATCCGTGGCATGCCGAACCTGGGGAAGTATTCCTTGAGAAGGATTTTGGCAGTAGACAAAGCAGTATTGTCTTTAAGTGGATAAGCTTCGATCCATCTTGAAAAAGCACAGACTACCACTAGGACGTACTTGAGATTATTGCAACGATCCATGTGAATGAAGTCTAACTGAATCACTTCGAAGGGGCAAGAAGGAGGAGCGAAGTGACCAGCGGGTGTGGGGATTCCCTTGCCAGGATTATGCATCAAGCATATCATGCAATTTCTCACCACTCTTTCTGCACACTTACTAATTCCATCATTCTTCCAGACTGGAGCCAACATCTTACAAATCCCTTTAGAACTGATGTGCGCTGCTCCATGCGCCATCATTACCACCGCAAGCACATACGCATCAGGCAACATCCAACGCTGCTGTTCCGACAAATCGATCCAACACCCACTCAAGTCCAATTTACCCGTATTCTCTTTCCATGCAAGCTTTTCCTCCTCAGTCGCTTCTTCCTGAATTGCTTTCACACTTTCCACTGTATCCTCACACATTCCAGACTCAGTAATCCATCTTGCAGACGTTGCAACATACATTCTACTCATCGTATTTCTAGCTGTCTGTTTAGCGGTCTCATCAGCAAAAGCATTCCCACGACCAACATCATCGTGATTGCTCGATGAGCACTGCACTTCACAATCGCAACTTCAGTCTGCAAGGTTAGAGATTAAGCATGGGCGGAAAATCCGTTTCGCTCGCGGATTTTGCGGATTTTCGGGAAATTCGCAATCCGCGAGATTCGCGAATCTCCCGCAAAATCCGCAAATCCGCGAGCAGCGGATTTTGCTCACACTGCTCGCACTGTTCGCGTGAGTTCGCGGCTTCCCAGTACAACTTCGCGCCCCGCGAATAAGTGCAAAATTGCAGAAATACGATCTAATCAAAACTGAAACTACTTACCAGGTTCAAAAGTTCAGGCTCATCATTAGTAGCCATTTCCTGTAGTGCTTGCTGAGGGGCCCCTCCAGAGTTCAGTTGCCAGTTGCAACTATTATGTGACCCTGCTCTGAACCTCAGAATAGTTACACATATGCCACAAAGGTCCTGAATTACAGCTAAGGGAGACAAGCAGGAGCCAGGCTGGCAGTTCAAATCCATTAATCAGCCCCTAATTCATTATTGTCAGTTGGGGCAGGGCAGGCGTTGTAACTAATTTTGCAACAATGAAAGCACTTAGCAAGTGCAAAAGTTCACTAATCAGGAAGCACTAAGGAAGCAGGTGCCAGCTAAAAAAATATTCTGTGACACATTAATCAGCCCCAAATTAATTCAGGTCACTTGAGGCAGGGAAGGTGTGCTTGCGTTGCCACAATAATGTACACTGACTGGACAACCAGAGGGTGCTGTGATGAAACAGAGGGTGGCATGGGTGGGCCAGAGGGTGGTATGAGTAGTCAGAGAGTGGCAGTGGTGACAGAGAGTGGCAGTGATGAAGAAGAGTGTCCCAAACAGGCTGGACACGTAGAAACAACAAGTTCGCGAAACTTGCGACCCGACAGGTAAGTTCGCAAATTGCGAAATTGTAAAAACCCTCGCGAACTGGCAGAAACACGGGCGAACACAAAAAAAAAAATCCGCAAATTCGCGGGAATTCGCGGATTTTGCGGATTGCGAGTTCGCAAATCCGCAAAATTCGCGAACGCGAGATCCGCAAAATTCGCCCATGCTTATTAGAGATTCCAACAAGTCATTAACTAGCTGACCATGTTGAATCTTAGTCCCATGGGACGTAATGAAACCTCTCTCTTTCCACAAACGGCCAAAACTATGGGCCACGCCGAACGCGTACTGGCTATCTGTGAACACATTCACTCTCTTTCCCTTAGCTAAAACACACGCTCTCGTCAGTGCAACCAATTCTGCAGCTTGGGCAGAATTCTGACTCACTCTTGCAGTCTCCACAATCGTACTCAAAGTCGTTACTGCATAGGCAGCTGTTACATCACCATTCTCCAACTTAAAACATGACCCATCAACATACAACGTGCCATCTGGATCTGACAACGGAGTGTCTCTAAGATCAATTCGTCCTTTTGTCTCTTCTTCGGTTCTGAAACAACAGTCATGTGGTTCGGAATCACTCGACTCCTGACTAGTCGGCAACAATGTTGCTGGATTCAATACATTGCATCTTTTGATATGAATATGACTCGCTAGCAGTGTCAGCTCGTAGCCTGATAATCTAGCACTGGTAAGATGCTGCGTTTTGGTTCGGTTCATGAGTGTGTCCACAGCATGAGGAACCATGACCACTAGCATGTTGTTCATGACCAAACCAGCAGATTGTCGAATGGACGCTGCAGCTGCTGCTGTAGCTCTCAAGCAACTAGGCAACGCTCTGGCTACCGGATCTAATGTTGATGAAAAATACGCACAAGGGCGTTGTTTATCACCAAATCGTTGCGTCAGAACACTCAACGCGCAACCTTCTCTCTCGTGAACATAGAGTGTAAATGGCTTGCTGTAGTCGGGTGTACCCAACACAGGAGCTGAACACAGTGCATTTCGTAACTCAGAAAAACTTTGCTGACATTCGGCAGACCATGGCACCGGACTCGGAACACCTTTCCCAGTCAAAGCCACCAATGGTTTTGCCAGAAGAGAAAAATTTGGGATCCATTGCCTACAGTATGAAGTAATAACCAAAAACGCACGCACTTCTCTCTGTGTGCTAGGAACATTCATCTGCGTAATTGCTTTTATTCTCTCTGGGGTCAACCTTCTTCCCTCCTTTGACAAGAGATGACCTAGGTAGGTCACTTCTTGACAACAGTATTGCATTTTCGAAGGTGACACCTTGTGATTTAAATCAGACAAATGATGCAATAAGGAAATTGTAGCTGCTTTGCAAGTTTCCTTGTCATCGGCAGCCACTAGAAGATCATCGACATATTGCACTAAAGCAGAACCAATAGGAAGTACAAAGGAATCTAACTGACTTTTTAATGCCTGGCTGTAGATGGATGGGCTCTCACAATAGCCTTGTGGAGCACGTTTAAACCTGAAGCTTCGGCCTCCTAGAGAGAAGCCGAAAATATCTCTGCTTTCTTCGGCTATCGGAATGCTGAAGAAGGCATTCTTCAAGTCGATAACTGAAAACCATGTGGCTGTAGCAGGAATCAACGTTAACAATGCCGTAATGTCCGGAACCACAGGAAACTGTGGAATCACAATTTTGTTAACCTCTCTAAGATCGATTACAAATCTATAGACTGGAGGCTTTGAAGGATCAGTGTGCTTTAGAATTGGTAGTACAGGACTGTTACAGACATTTCCTCTAGTTTCTTCTACTACGTCTTTCTTGATCAAATCTTGCACGATCAATAAAAGCGCACGTTCACCTTCACTAGAGATCTTGTATTGTGGGATTCGTGGAAATTTGACATTCGCTTTCAAAGTGACTACATATGGTGGAATTTCTAAAAGGCCTACGTCGTTAGGACCAGTCGCCCAAAGAGTATCAGGGAGAGAACGCAGCTCTGGTGGGAGCGCATCCATTGACAAGTACATCGGAGAGATGATTCTCTTGCCCAATGTAAGCTGTACTCCTGAAGGAGAACAGTACAGAGTCGCGTACAGGCGTTTCAACAAGTCTAAACCAAGCAGATTTTCATTACAACCAGTCGTCAAAATCAAGGGAGCTTTTAATTGACGGGGTCCAACAGAAATAGACAAAGGACCAGATACGGGGTTGTGAACAGGGGCGCCTGAAAAACCTACAGAAACATTTGTTAAGCCAGACAAAGGTGCGCCAGGGAGTTTCGCATGTATGATAGAACTTTTCGCTGCACCAGTATCCAACAGAAACGGTTCGACTACACCTGATGTTGCTACTGCGACATAAGGCCCACGCTGATCTACTGGAACTGATACTACTCCCTCTCTTTGTCCAAGGCTGTCCTAGTACTCATGTTGCTGAAATTCCTCACTAATTTCACAGTAGTCTTCAACGTGATACTGTTGAGATCTATTCGGTTGGGCAGACTGTCCATTTCGCTGATCAAAATATTTAGAAGGGTGATCACTCGTCTGTGGAGGCATAGCACCTCGTCCTCGACCTCTAGAATTTTGCATAGAACCACCACGACCTCTCTGAGCTGCTGCAGCATTATTTTGTGCTAATACTGGACACTCATTCTTATAATGACCTTCTTTCTTGCAGTAAGCACACTGATTCCATTGGTATTGCGGTCTCTGAGAACCATAATCTGTCCTCTGATAAGGCCCTTGCTGTGTGTTAGTCTGATTCGTGCGAGGCGGATATGCTTGTTGCAAAAGAACTTTAGTTTTTAAATCTTTTGTTTTCTTATCTGACTTTTCCTTCTCTTCTTTATCCCTATTTTCATAATACTGGGCAGTTGCAAGTATTTGCGCAGTCGTAGAGACAGCCCACGCACTTTCAGAATCTTTTAATTTATTACTGAGCTCTGGTAACAGATTGTGCGCAAATTTATCAACAAATAGTCTCTGTCCTCCTTCCGTGCTCATATCCTGACCACTGTGATCTACGAAAGTTTCTTCAAACCTTGTGAAAAAGTCGGAGACACTTTCGTCCTTCTTCTGCCTGCATGCGGACAACTTGTCCCAGTTAACGCGCAATGCTGGCATCAGAGTCTTCATTAAATCTATTATTCTACCGGGCAAATCAGCAATTAGAGGTTCTGGTTTAGAACCCCCTATTTGTTGACCATCTGCCGCTATTATAGCTGCCCAATCACCACCTAGGGCAACTGGATGATTTTCTTTACGAATTTTAGCCCAAATTGGTTGTGGTACTACATTGCCAAATAACATGTCAATGTCCGCTAAATTCATTACGCAAGCTTCAACTGTCTGCGCTAACTCTTTGTAGTATCCGGCTGGATTCTTACGTGGATCTGGCAAGGCCTGTTTCACTGCTAACACTTCAGCTCTTTTCCACGGAATGTGTATCCACACTCTCTGGAATTGCGCCGGAGCGGCAGCAATACCACGGTGCGCATCAGCTTGCACAGCCTCGCGCCATATTGGAGGAACCTCCCTCATAGGATATTGTCGACCTTGGTTCGTACTACGTTTCTCTAACTCTCTTGGTGAACGAAGGGAAGGATCATTCCTATAACTTAAAATCAGTTCCATCGCTTCCTTTATACTCTGACCAACCATCATACCTGCAGCAAATTTTTTCTGAACATGAATTAATTCGTCTAGAATTGATTCAGAGTCATCCTCTTCCAATTCCTCACGCAAAAGGGAGCACATTTCATCAAACACATATCGCTGTGTCGGTTCATTCCATTGCATAAATGTATCTAATATATCTCTTACACTATGTCTTCCACTTTTCGAAATCCATCTGAGAGCTGTGGAATCTAATATTCCCCGTTCTTCAGTACTGGGAAGCTGACTACGTCTCTGAGTAGATTCAGGAGCAAGGGTCTTAATCAAAGTTTTATAGAAGGGAGATAGAATATTAGAGACAGAATCAGTGATTCTCCGACGAACCGAAAGCGGAGTCATAATGCTAGCAGAAGCCGTAAGTAGAGTAGCAGTCGGAACAGATAAAACAGGAACAGTAGGAGTAGCAGGCGAAACAACTTGTGAAACAACAGGCGTAAGCGGAGCAGGTATAGGCAAAGGAGCAGGCAACCCTGGAAGAGGGGGTGCCGGGGGAACATTAATATTGACCACAGGAAGTACAGGAGCTTGATTCAGGGGAGCAGGAGCAGGAATACCAGGCTGTCCAGCAACCGGTAATTGAATATTCGGCAAGGGTGGAGCTGTAGCACCCTGTGCATACGGTGGGGGTGACCTTAACAAGTAAGACAACAGGGGATCCTTTTCGGGGTCCTCTACTATCTTAGCTGTACTCGATGGCAAGGCAGGATAGCACTTGTCTATCGCTAAATTACGCTCTCTATTGGCCACCTCCATCGCTTTCTCCGATTCGTCGAGTTGCAGCTGCTTGGCAGACTGTTCTAAAGTCAACTCTTGCTCTTTCTGTTCTTTCTTTAACTTTTTAGTTTCTCTCTGTTTGGATTCTTTTCGCCAATAATGGAAAGAATCAAACATTGCCGGCCGGGCTTTCTTCTTAAACAATTTCATTTCTGAATTATCAAGAATTTCGGGTTCAAAACTAACATGCTGTGGCCAACTAAGGACACCCTCTTTCTCTGTATAGCGGATCCATACCTCGTTATAAGAGATAGGGCCCACACCAAACTTACAATACAGATCATAAAGAGGAGTTCCAATCGGAGGAACCAGACATGAGTCCTCCAACCGGGAATCTCTGTTGCAACCAAAACACAACAACATACAATTTTTCCGACTTACCATTTTATAATCCGGAACACAGAACAGACAAAACACAAACGAAGGTGCGCGCTCGAACCAAGAACTTAGGCCTACCAAAGCGAACAAATGTATCGAAACCAAATGATTATCGTAACTAGAACAACCAGTGATAATCTTACGAAACCAAACCAAACCAAGAACTGAAAAGGATTATCCAAACCCTTACGAAGTAACCAACTAGCAACCACTTAATACTTAACTGAGGCACTGAAGACGTCACCAAGGAGAAACCCGTCTCGTCTCGCCGTACTAAGGTCTGCACCTCGGGTCCAAGACAGGGCGACAGTCAAGGCAGCGGACCACTGCAGCCGTCCGAACGGGAACCCTCATGGAAGAGAACGTCGGGCCACTTTTGCGATATGCCGGGATCGATGAAGTGGGGCGCCTCCCTCTGGAATCTTAACACGAAGCTTCTCGAACTCTTCAGGCTTTTGGACCGGTACCGAATGACGTCGCCCTACGTTGGGCGCCAATTGGAGTTCTGGACTTTTTGATTTCGTCCAGAGGTGTCAGGGACAACACCCGAAGACCCCGGAGTTCTACCTGTCTCGGTGCACAAATAAACAGAAACACGGGCTTCTCGATGGTGGCGTCAAAGACCAAAGGTTTATTACTGCAGGGACACAGAAGTCACAGAAACTACACACGGGCAGATTCTAGGAGCCTGTTCGATTTGTACAAAGTGGGTTGCTCCTTAAATACTACATTTTCAGCTTGGGGCAAATTCTTTGCATGCTAGTACATTTCTAAACCTTCATGTCCTAAACAATAAATATTTGGCGTTACACAAGAATCGTCAACAATATCTGATGTCAAAACATTACGAACGAGGGGTTCCCACTGTTCCATCATAATCCCATGTCAACTTTTCATTCAAGACCCGGACCGCCTCATCGTAAACTTCGTTACCTCCCCCTAATAAAGGCCCAGAAGGAAAGGAGTAGAGCCAGGTGCAGAAGATAGAAAAGCAGGATAAGAGATGTTTGTGGGTCGTAAATGGGCAAGGCTACCAGCTTCGACCGCCTAATCATGATCAGGCCAACGAACACGAGAACCAGTATAGCAGGACTGGCCTCAGGCTGGGGAGGCAGCTTCTGTCGAGTCATGCGGCCATAGCGTTTTCTGTCCTAAGGTGCACGTGTCACTAGCAAGGTGAATCGCCGGCTAAAGCTTACGTGTCCTTAAGTGAAAGAGGTCACTGCGTGTCCATTGACTATGTGAGGGCAAGAATACAAAATGGCTGCTGTAATCTAAGATGGATGCCATGGGTATTTCGGAAATATGGTCATAACAGGAGTGCTCTTGCTCGTAGCGTAGCGAAAACACCAGGATATGCTAAATGGATCATTTTCGGTTCACTGATACTAAAATTATGAGTTTATGACAATGTTGAAAACACGGGTTCAAATCGTCACAGAACCTCAAGTCCCATGCTCTCCACACCACTGGAGTCAAGCTATCCTGGCTGAAGACGGTTGATAGCCAGAAACCTGTCCTAGGATGCTTGATTCCGGTCCAGGAAAGACATGGCTTGGCAGTTCGGGCTGGACTGTTCCCCTGAGGCACAGGGTCAAGGCTGATTTGCATATGGCCATGTCTGAACTGGGGTGGTGTGGAGTGCAAAAAAACGATGGATTTAGGCCCAGATCTCTGTACTGGGGTGAATTGTATGACATTGTTCTGCATTCTGTCCATCAATTGTTGTTTTTGCATTTGTCACCCTGAGTGGGATGGGTATGCTCAGACGTGAATCCCATGCTCTCCACACCACTGGAGTCAAGCTATCCTGGCTGAAGTCGGCTGATAGCCAGAAACCGGTCCTAGGATGCTTGATTCAGGTCCAGGAAAGACATGGCTTATCAGTTCGGGCTGGACTGTTCCCATAAGGCACAGGGTCAAGGCTGATTTGCTTATGGCCATGTCTGAACTGGGGTGGTGTGGAGTGCAATAAAAAAATGGATTTAGGCCCAGATCTATGTACTGGGGTGAATGTATGACATTGTTCTGCATTCTGTCCATCAATTGTTTTTACATTTGTCACACTGAGTTGGATGGGTATGCTCAGACGTGAGTCCCATGCTCTCCACACCACTGGAGTCAAGCTATCCTGGCTGAAGACGTCTAATAGCCTGAAACCCGTCCTAGGATGCTTGATTCCGGTCCAGGAAAGACATGGCTTAGCATTTCGGGCTGGACTTGTACCATGAGGCACAGGATCAAGGCTGATTTGTATATGGGCGTGTCTGAACTGGGGTGGTGTGGAGTGCAAAAAAATGATGGATTTAGGCCCAGGTCCCTGTACTTGCGTGAATGTATGACATTATTCTGCATTCTGTCCATCAATTGTTGTTTTTGCATTTTTCACCCTGAGTGGGATGGGTAGGCTCAGACGTGAGTCCCATGCTCTCCACACCACTGGAGTCAAGCTATCCTGGCTGAAGACGTCTAATAGCCTGAAACCGGTCCTAGGATGCTTGATTCCGGTCCAGGAAAGACATGGCTTAGCAGTTCGGGCTGGACTTGTCCCATGAGGCACAGGATCAAGGCTGATTTGTATATGGCCGTGTCTGAACTGGGGTGGTGTGGAGTGCAAAAAAATGATGGATTTAGACCCAGATCTCTGTACTGGGGTGAATGTATGACATTGTTCTGCATTCTGTCCATCAATTGTTGTTTTTGCATTCGTCACCCTGAGTGGGATGGGTATGCTCAGACTTGAGTCCCATGCTCTCCACACCACTGGAGTCAAGCTATCCTGGCTGAAGACGGCTGATAGCCAGAAACCGGTCCCAGGATGCTTGATTCCGGTCCAGGAAAGACATGGCTTGGCAGTTCGGGCTGGACTGTTCCCATGAGGCACAGGGTCAAGGCTGATTTGCATATGGCATGTCTGAACTGAGGTGGTGTGGAGTGCAAAAAAACTATGAATTTAGGCCTAGATCTCTGTACTGGGGTGAATGTATGACATTGTTTTGCATTCTGTCCTTCAATTGTGGTTTTTGCATTTGTCACCCTGAGTGAGATGGGTATGCTCAGATGTGAGTCCCATGCTCTCCACACCACTGGAGTCAAGCTATCCTAGCTGAAGACGGCAGATAGCCAGAAACCTGTACTAGGATGCTTGATTCCGGTCCAGGAAAGACATGGCTTGGCAGTTTGGGCTGGAGTGTTCCCATGAGGCTCAGGGTCAAGTCTGATTTGCATATGGCCATGTCTGAACTGGGGTGGTGTGGAGTGCAAAAACAAAGTATTAAAGGCCCAGATCTCTGTACTGGGGTGAATGTATGACATTGTTCTGCATTCTGTCCGTCAATTGTTGTTTTGCATTCGTCACCCTGAGTGGGATGGGTATGCTCAGACGTGAGTCCCATGCTCTCCACTCCACTGGAGTCAAGCTATCCTGGCTGAAGACAGCTGATAGCCAGAAACCGGTCCCAGGATGCTTGAATCCGGTCCAGGAAAGACATGGCTTGGCAGTTCGGGCTGGACTGTTCCCACGAGGCACAGGGTCAAGCCTGATTTGCATATGGCCATGTCAGAACTGGGGTGGTGTGGAGTGCAAAAAAACTATGAATTTAGGCCCAGATCACTGTACTGGTGTGATTGAATGACATTGTTCTGCATTCTGTCCATCAATTGTTGTTTTTGCATTTGTCACCCTGAGTGGGATGGGTATGCTCAGACGTGAGTCCTATGCTCTCCACACCACTGGAGTCAAGCTATCCTGGCTGAAGACGGCTGATAGCCAGAAACCGGTCCTAGGTTGCTTGATTCCGGTCCATGAAAGATATGGCTTGGCAGTTCGGGCTGGACTGTTCCCATGAGGCACAGGGTCAAGGCTGATTTGCATATGGCCATGTCTGAACTGGGGTGGTGTGGAGCGCAAAAAAACTGATGGATTTAGGCCCAGGTCCCTGTACTTGTGTGAATGTATGACATTATTCTGCATTCTGTCCATCAATTGTTGTTTTTTCATTTTTCACCCTGAGTGGGATGGGTATGCTCAGACGTGAGTCCCATGCTCTCCACACCAATGGAGTCAATCGATCCTGGCTGAAGATGGCTGATAGCCAGAAACCGGTCCTAGGATGCTTGATTCCGGTCCAGGAAAGACATGGCTTGGCAGTTCGGGCTGGACTGTTCCCATGAGGCACAGGGTCAAGGCTGATTTGCATATGGCCATGTCTGAACTGGGGTGGTGTGGAGTGCAAAAAACGATGGATTTAGGCCCAGATCTCTGTACTGGGGTGAATGTATGACATTGTTTTACATTCTGTCCATCAATTGTTGTTTTTGCATGTGTCACCCTGAGTGGGATGGATATGCTAAGATGTGAGTCCCATGCTCTCCAAACCACTGGAGTCAAGCTGTCCTGGCTGAGGATGGCTGATAGCCAGAAACCGGTACTAGGATGCTTGAATCCGGTGCAGGAAAGACATGGCTTGGCAGTTCGGGATGGAGTGTTCCCATGAGGCACAGGGTCAAGGCTGATTTGCATATGGCCATGTCTGAACTGGGGTGGTGTGGAGTGCAAAAAAACAATGGATTTAGGCCCAGATCTCTGTACTGGGTTGAATATATGACATTGTTCTGCATTCTGTCCGTCAATTGTTGTTTTTGCATTTGTCACCCTGAGTGGGATGGGTATGCTCAGCCGTGAGTCCATGCTCTCCACACCACTGGAGTCAAGCTATCCTGGCTGAAGTGGCTGATAGCCAGAAACCGGTCCCAGGATCCTTCATTCCGGTCCAGGAAAGACATGGCTTGGCAGTTCGGGCTGGACTGTTCCCATGAGGCACAGGGTCAAGGCTGATTTGCATATAGCCATGTCTGAACTGGGGTGGAGTGGAGTGCAAAAAAACGATGGATTAAGGCCCAGATCTCTGTACTGGGGTGAATATATGGCATTGTTCTGCATTCTGTCCATCAATTGTTGTTTTTGCATTTGTCACCCTGAGTGGGATGGGTATGCTCAGACGTGGGTCCCATGCTCTCCACTCCACTGGAGTCAAGCTATCCTGGCTGAAGACGGCTGATAGCCAGAAGCCGGTCCTAGGATGCTTGTTTCAGGTCCAGGAAAGACATGGCTTGGCAGTTCGGGCTGGACTGTTCCCATAAGGCACAGGGTCAAGGCTGATTTGCTTATGGCCATGTCTGAACTGGGGTGGTGTGGAGTGCAAAAAAATGATGGATTTAGACCTGAATCTCTGTAGTGGGGTGAATGTATGACATTGTTCTGCATTCTGTCCATCAATTGTTGTTTTTGCATTTGTCACTCTGAGTGGGATGGGTATGCTCAGACGTAAGTCCCATGCTCTCCACACCACTGGAGTCAAGCTATCCTGGCTGAAGATGGCTAATAGCCAGAAACCTGTCCTAGGATGATTGATTCCGGTCCAGGAAAGACATGACTTGGCAGTTCGGGCTGGACTGTTCCCATGAGGCACAGGGTCACGGCTGATTTGCATAAGGCCATGTCTGAACTGGGGTGGTGTGGAGTGCAAAAAACGAAGGATTTAGGCCCAGATCTCTGTACTGGGGTGAATGTATGACATTGTTTTGCATTCTGTCCATCAATTGTTGTTTTTGCAATTGTCACCCTGAGTGGGATGGGTATGCTCAGATGTGAGTCCCATGCTCTCCACACCACTGGAGTCAAGCTATCCTGGCTGAAGACAGCTGATAGCCAGAAACCGGTCCCAGGATGCTTGATTCTGGTCCAGGATAGACATGGCTTGGCATTTCGGGCTGGAGTGTTCCCATGAGGCACAGGGTCAAGGCTGATTTGCATATGGCCATGTCTGAACTGGGGTGGTGTTAAGTGCAAAAAAACAATGGATTTAGGCCCAGATCTCTGTACTGGGGTGAATGTATGACATTGTTCTGCATTCTGTCCGTCAATTGTTGTTTTTGCGTTTGTCATCCTGAGTGGGATGGGTATGCTCAGACGTGAGTCCGATGCTCTCCACAACACTGGAGTCAAGCTATCCTGGCTGAAGACAGCTGATAGCCAGAAACCGGTCCCAGGATGCTTGATTCTGGTCCAGGATAGACATGGCTTGGCATTTCGGGCTGGACTGTTCCCATGAGGCACAGGGTCAAGGCTGATTTGCATATGGCCATGTCTGAACTGGGGTGGTGTGCAAAAAAACGATGGATTTAGGCCCAGATCTCTCTACTGGGGTGAATGTATGACATTGTTCTACATTCTGTCCATCAATTGTTGTTTTTGCATTCGTCACCCTGAGTGGGATGGGTACGCTCAGACGTGAGTCCCATGCTCTCCACACCACTGGAGTCAAGCTATCCTGGCTGAAGACGGCTGATAGCCAGAAACCGGTCCCAGGATGCTTGATTCCGGTCCATGAAAGACACGGCTTGGCAGTTCGGGCTGGACATGTCCCATGAGGCACAGGGTCAAGGCTGATTTGTATATGGCCGTGTCTGAACTGGGGTGGTGTGGAGTGCAAAAAAACGATGGATTTAGGCCCAGATCTCTGTACTGGGGTGAATGTATGACATTTTTCTGCATTCTGTCCATCAATTGTTGTTTTTGCATTTGTAACCTTATGTGGTATTGGTATGCTCAGACGTAAGTCCCATGCTCTCCACACCACTGGAGTCAAGCTATCCTGACTGAAGACGGCTGGTAGCCAGAAACCGGTCCTACGATGCTTGATTCCGGAACAGAAAAGACATGGCTTGGCAGTTTGGGCTGGACTGTTCCCATAAGGCACTGGGTCAAGGCTGATTTGCATATGGCCATGTCTGAACTGGGGTGGTGTGGAGCGCAAAAAAACCGATGGATTTAGGCCCAGGTCCCTGTACTTGCGTGAATGTATGACATTATTCTGCATTCTGTCCATCAATTGTTGTTTTTGCATTTTTCACCCTGAGTGGGATGGGTATGCTCAGACGTGAGTCCCATGCTCTCCACACCACTGGAGTCAAGCTATCCTGGCTGAAGACGTCTAATAGCCTGAAACCTGTCCTAGGATGATTGATTCCGGTCCAGGAAAGACATGACTTGGCAGTTCGGGCTGGACTGTTCCCATGAGGCACAGGGTCACGGCTGATTTGCATAAGACCATGTCTGAACTGGGGTGGTGTGGAGTGCAAAAAACGATGGATTTAGGCCCAGATCTCTGTACTGGGGTGAATGTATGACATTGTTTTGCATTCTGTCCATCAATTGTTGTTTTTGCAATTGTCACCCTGAGTGGGATGGGTATGCTCAGATGTGAGTCCCATGCTCTCCACACCACTGGAGTCAAGCTATCCTGGCTGAAGACAGCTGATAGCCAGAAACCAGTCCCAGGATGCTTGATTCTGGTCCAGGATAGACATGGCTTGGCATTTCGGGCTGGAGTGTTCCCATGAGGCACAGGGTCAAGGCTGATTTGTATATGGCCGTGTCTGAACTGGGGTGGTGTGGAGTGCAAAAAAACGATGGATTTAGGCCCAGATCTCTGTACTGTGGTGAATGTATGACATTGTTCTGCATTCTGTCCATCAATTGCTGTTTTTTGCATTTGTCACCCTGAGTGGGATGGGTATGCTCAGACGTAAGTGCCATGCTCTCCACACCACTGGAGTCAAGCTATCCTGACTGAAAACAGCTGATAGCCAGAATCCGGTCCTAGGATGCTTTTTTTCCGGTCCAGGAAAGACATGGCTTGGCAGTTTGAGCTGGACTGTTCCCATGAGGCACTGGGTCAAGGCTGATTTGCATATGGCCATGTCTGAACTGGGATGGTGTGGAGTGCAAAAAAAATGATGAATTCAGGCCCAGGTCCCTGTACTTGGGTGAATGTATGACATTATTCTGCATTCTGTCCATCAATTGTTGTTTTTGCATTTGTCACCCTGAGTGGGATGGGTATGCTCAGACGTGAGTCCCATGCTCTACACACGACTGGAGTCAAGCTATCCTTGCTGAAGACGGCTGATAGCTAGAAACTGTTCCTAGGATGCTTGATTCTGGTCCAGGAAAGACATGGCTTGGCAGTTCAGGCTGGACTGTTCCCATAAGGCACAGAGTCAAGGCTGATTTGCTTATGGCCATGTCTGAACTGGGGTGGTGTGGAGTGCAAAAAATGATGGATGTAGGCCCAGATCTCTGTACTGGGGTGAATGTATGACATTGTTCTTCATTCTGTCCATCAATTGTTGTTTTTGCATTTGTCACCCTGAGTGGGATGGGTATGCTCAGACGTGAGTCCCATGCTCTCCACACCACTGGAGTCAAGCTATCCTGGCTGAAGAAGGCTGATAGCCAGAAACCGGTCCCAGGATGCTCGATTCCGGTCCAGGAAAGACATGGCTTGGCAGTTCGGGCTGGACTGTTCCCATGAGGCACAGGGTCAAGGCTGATTTGCATATAGCCATGTCTGAACTGGGGTGGAGTGGAGTGCAAAAAAACGATGGATTAAGGCCCAGATCTCTGTACTGGGGTGAATATATGGCATTGTTCTGCATTCTGTCCATCAATTGTTGTTTTTGCATTTGTCACCCTGAGTGGGATGGGTATGCTCAGACGTGGGTCCCATGCTCTCCACTCCACTGGAGTCAAGCTATCCTGGCTGAAGACGGCTGATAGCCAGAAGCCGGTCCTAGGATGCTTGTTTCAGGTCCAGGAAAGACATGGCTTGGCAGTTCGGGCTGGACTGTTCCCATAAGGCACAGGGTCAAGGCTGATTTGCTTATGGCCATGTCTGAACTGGGGTGGTGTGGAGTGCAAAAAAATGATGGATTTAGACCTGAATCTCTGTAGTGGGGTGAATGTATGACATTGTTCTGCATTCTGTCCATCAATTGTTGTTTTTGCATTTGTCACTCTGAGTGGGATGGGTATGCTCAGACGTAAGTCCCATGCTCTCCACACCACTGGAGTCAAGCTATCCTGGCTGAAGATGGCTAATAGCCAGAAACCTGTCCTAGGATGATTGATTCCGGTCCAGGAAAGACATGACTTGGCAGTTCGGGCTGGACTGTTCCCATGAGGCACAGGGTCACGGCTGATTTGCATAAGGCCATGTCTGAACTGGGGTGGTGTGGAGTGCAAAAAACGAAGGATTTAGGCCCAGATCTCTGTACTGGGGTGAATGTATGACATTGTTTTGCATTCTGTCCATCAATTGTTGTTTTTGCAATTGTCACCCTGAGTGGGATGGGTATGCTCAGATGTGAGTCCCATGCTCTCCACACCACTGGAGTCAAGGTATCCTGGCTGAAGACAGCTGATAGCCAGAAACCGGTCCCAGGATGCTTGATTCTGGTCCAGGATAGACATGGCTTGGCATTTCGGGCTGGAGTGTTCCCATGAGGCACAGGGTCAAGGCTGATTTGCATATGGCCATGTCTGAACTGGGGTGGTGTGGAGTGCAAAAAAACAATGGATTTAGGCCCAGATCTCTGTACTGGGGTGAATGTATGACATTGTTCTGCATTCTGTCCGTCAATTGTTGTTTTTGCGTTTGTCATCCTGAGTGGGATGGGTATGCTCAGACGTGAGTCCGATGCTCTCCACAACACTGGAGTCAAGCTATCCTGGCTGAAGACAGCTGATAGCCAGAAACCGGTCCCAGGATGCTTGATTCTGGTCCAGGATAGACATGGCTTGGCATTTCGGGCTGGACTGTTCCCATGAGGCACAGGGTCAAGGCTGATTTGCATATGGCCATGTCTGAACTGGGGTGGTGTGGTGTGCAAAAAAACAATGGATTTAGGCCCAGATCTCTCTACTGGGGTGAATGTATGACATTGTTCTACATTCTGTCCATCAATTGTTGTTTTTGCATTCGTCACCCTGAGTGGGATGGGTACGCTCAGACGTGAGTCCCATGCTCTCCAAACCACTGGAGTCAAGCTATCCTGGCTGAAGACGGCTGATAGCCAGAAACCGGTCCCAGGATGCTTGATTCCGGTCCATGAAAGAGACGGCTTGGCAGTTCGGGCTGGACATGTCCCATGAGGCACAGGGTCAAGGCTGATTTGTATATGGCCGTGTCTGAACTGGGGTGGTGTGGAGTGCAAAAAAACGATGGATTTAGGCCCAGATCTCTGTACTGGGGTGAATGTATGACATTTTTCTGCATTCTGTCCATCAATTGTTGTTTTTGCATTTGTAACCTTATGTGGTATTGGTATGCTCAGACGTAAGTCCCATGCTCTCCACACCACTGGAGTCAAGCTATCCTGACTGAAGACGGCTGGTAGCCAGAAACCGGTCCTACGATGCTTGATTCCGGACCAGAAAAGACATGGCTTGGCAGTTTGGGCTGGACTGTTCCCATAAGGCACTGGGTTAAGGCTGATTTGCATATGGCCATGTCTGAACTGGGGTGGTGTGGAGCGCAAAAAAACCGATGGATTTAGGCCCAGGTCCCTGTACTTGCGTGAATGTATGACATTATTCTGCATTCTGTCCATCAATTGTTGTTTTTGCATTTTTCACCCTGAGTGGGATGGGTATGCTCAGACGTGAGTCCCATGCTCTCCACACCACTGGAGTCAAGCTATCCTGGCTGAAGACGTCTAATAGCCTGAAACCTGTCCTAGGATGATTGATTCCGGTCCAGGAAAGACATGACTTGGCAGTTCGGGCTGGACTGTTCCCATGAGGCACAGGGTCACGGCTGATTTGCATAAGACCATGTCTGAACTGGGGTGGTGTGGAGTGCAAAAAACGATGGATTTAGGCCCAGATCTCTGTACTGGGGTGAATGTATGACATTGTTTTGCATTCTGTCCATCAATTGTTGTTTTTGCAATTGTCACCCTGAGTGGGATGGGTATGCTCAGATGTGAGTCCCATGCTCTCCACACCACTGGAGTCAAGCTATCCTGGCTGAAGACAGCTGATAGCCAGAAACCGGTCCCAGGATGCTTGATTCTGGTCCAGGATAGACATGGCTTGGCATTTCGGGCTGGAGTGTTCCCATGAGGCACAGGGTCAAGGCTGATTTGTATATGGCCGTGTCTGAACTGGGGTGGTGTGGAGTGCAAAAAAACGATGGATTTAGGCCCAGATCTCTGTACTGGGGTGAATGTATGACATTGTTCTGCATTCTGTCCATCAATTGCTGTTTTTGCATTTGTCACCCTGAGTGGGATGGGTATGCTCAGACGTAAGTGCCATGCTCTCCACACCACTGGAGTCAAGCTATCCTGACTGAAAACAGCTGATAGCCAGAATCCGGTCCTAGGATGCTTTTTTTCCGGGCCAGGAAAGACATGGCTTGGCAGTTTGGGCTGGACTGTTCCCATGAGGCACTGGGTCAAGGCTGATTTGCATATGGCCATGTCTGAACTGGGATGGTGTGGAGTGCAAAAAAAATGATGAATTCAGGCCCAGGTCCCTGTACTTGGGTGAATGTATGACATTATTCTGCATTCTGTCCATCAATTGTTGTTTTTGCATTTGTCACCCTGAGTGGGATGGGTATGCTCAGGCGTGAGTCCCATGCTCTACACACGACTGGAGTCAAGCTATCCTGGCTGAAGACGGCTGATAGCTAGAAACTGTTCCTAGGATGCTTGATTCTGGTCCAGGAAAGACATGGCTTGGCAGTTCAGGCTGGACTGTTCCCATAAGGCACAGAGTCAAGGCTGATTTGCTTATGGCCATGTCTGAACTGGGGTGGTGTGGAGTGCAAAAAATGATGGATGTAGGCCCAGATCTCTGTACTGGGGTGAATGTATGACATTGTTCTTCATTCTGTCCATCAATTGTTGTTTTTGCATTTGTCACCCTGAGTGGGATGGGTATGCTCAGACGTGAGTCCCATGCTCTCCACACCACTGGAGTCAAGCTATCCTGGCTGAAGACGGCTGATAGCCAGAAACCGGTCCCAGGATGCTCGATTCCGGTCCAGGAAAGACATGGCTTGGCAGTTCGGGCTGGACTGTTCCCATAAGGCACAGGGTCAAAACTGATTTGCATATGGCCATGTCTGAACTGGGGTGGTGTGGAGTGCCAAAAAACAATGGATTTAGGCCCTGATCTGTGTACTGGGGTGATTGTATGACATTGGTATGCATTCTGTCCATCAAATGTTGTTTATGCATTTGTCACCCTGAGTGGGATGGTATGCTCAGACGTGAGTCCCAAGCTCTCCACACCACTGGATTCAAGCTATCCTGGCTGAAGACGGCTGATAGCCAGAAACCGGTCCTAGGATGCTTGATTCCTGTCTAGGAAAGACATGGCTTGGCAGTTCGGACTGGACTGTTCCCATGAGGCACAGGGTCAAGGCTGATTTGCATATGGCCATGTCTGAAATGGAGTGGTGTGGAGTGCAAAACAACGATGGATTTAGGCCCAGGTCTCTATACTGGGGTGAATGTATGACATTGTTCTGCATTCTGTCCATCAATTGTTGTTTTTGCATTTGTCACCCTGAGTGGGATGGGTAGGCTCAGACGTGAGTCCCATGCTCTCCACACCACTGGAGTCAAGCTATCCTGGCTGAAGACGGCTAATAGCCTGAAACCGGTCCTAGGATGCTTGATTCCCGTCCAGGAAATACATGGCTTGGCAGTTCGGGCTGGACTGTTCCCATGAGGCAAAGGGTCAAGGTTGATTTGCATATGGCCATGTCTGAACTGGGGTGGTGTGGAGTGCAATAAAAAAATGGATTTAGGCCCAGGTCTATGTACTGGGGTGAATGTATGACATTGTTCTGCATTCTGTCCATCAATTGTTGTTTTTACATTTGTCACACTGAGTTGGATGGGTATGCTCAGACGTGAGTCCCATGCTCTCCACACCACTGGAGTCAAGCTATCCTGGCTGAAGACGTCTAATAGCCTGAAACCCGTCCTAGGATGCTTGATTCCGGTCCAGGAAAGACATGACTTGGCAGTTTGGGCTGGACTGTTCCCATGAGGCACAGGGTCAAGGCTGATTTGTATATGGCCGTGTCTGAACTGGGGTGGTGTGGAGTGCAAAAAAACGATGGATTTAGGCCCAGATCTCTGTACTGAGGTGAATGTATGACATTGTTCTGCATTCTGTCCATCAATTGTGGTTTTTGCATTTGTCACCCTGAGTGGGATGGGTATGCTCAGACGTGAGTCCCATGCTCTACACACCACTGGAGTCAAGCTATCCTGGCTGAAGAAGTCTAATAGCCTGAAACCCTTCCTAGGATGCTTGATTCCGGTCCAGGAAAGACACGGCTTGGCAGTTCGGGCTGGACTTGTCCCATGAGGCACTGGGTCAAGGCTGATTTGTATATGGCCATGTCTGAACTGGGGTGGTGTGGAGTGCAAAAAAATGATGGATTTAGGCCCAGATCTCTGTACTGGGGTGAATGTATGACATTGTTCTGCATTCTGTCCATCAATTGTTGTTTTTGCATTTGTCACCCTGAGTGGGATGGGTATGCTCAGACGTAAGTCCCATGCTCCCCACACCACTGGAGTCAAGCTATCCTGACTGAAGATGGCTGATAGCCAGAAACTGGTCCTACGATGCTTGATTCTGGTCCAGGAATGACATAGCTTGGCAGTTTGGGCTGGACTGTTCCCATGAGGCACTGGGTCAAGGCTTATTTGCATATGGCCATGTCTGAACTGGGGTGGTGTGGAGTGCAAAAAAAACGATGGATTTAGGCCCAGGTCCCTGTACTTGGGTGAATGTATGACATTATTCTGCATTCTGTCCATCAATTGTTGTTTTTGCATTTGTCACCCTGAGTGGGATGGGTAGGCTCAGACGTGAGTCCCATGCTCTCCACACCACTGGAGTCAAGCTATCCTGGCTGAAGGCGGCTGATAGCCTGAAACCGGTCCTAGGATGCTTGATTCCTGTCCAGGAAAGACATGGCTTGGCAGTTCGGGCTGGACTGTTCCCATGAGGCAAAGGGTCAAGGTTGATTTGCATATGGCCATGTCTGAACTGGGGTGGTGTGGAGTGCAATGAAAAAATGGATTTAGGCCCAGATCTATGTACTGGGGTGAATGCATGACATTGTTCTGCATTCTGTCCATCAATTGTTGTTTTTACATTTGTCACCCTGAGTGGGATGGGTATGCTCAGACGTGAGTCCCATGCTCTCCACACCAATGGAGTCAAGCTATCCTGGCTGAAGACGTCTAATAGCCTGAAACCCATCCGAGGATGCTTGATTCCGGTCCAGGAAAGACATGGCTTAGCAGTTCGGGCTGGACTTGTCCCATGAGGCACAGGGTCAAGGCTGATTTGTATATGGCCGAGTCTGAACTGGGGTGGTGTGGAGTGCAAAAAAACGATGGATTTAGGCCCATATCTCTGTACTGGGGTGAATATATGACATTGTTCTGCATTCTGTCCATCAATTGTTGTTTTTGCATTTGTCACCCTGAGTGAGATGGGTATGCTCAGACGTAAGTCCCATGCTCTCCACACCACTTGAGTCAAGCTATCCTGCCTGAAGATGGCTGATCGCCAGAAACCGGTGCTAGGATGCTTGATTCCGGTCCAGGAAAGACATGGCTTGGCAGTTTGGGCTGGACTGTTCCCATGAGGCACTGGGTCAAGGCTGATTTGCATATGGCCATGTCTGAACTGGGGTGGTGTGGAGTACAAAAAAAACGATGGATTTAGGCCCAGGTCCCTGTACTTGGGTGAATGTATGACATTATTCTGCATTCTTTCCATCAATTGTTGTTTTTGCATTTGTCACCCTGAGTGGGATGGGTATGCTCAAACGTGAGTCCCTTGCTCTACACACCACTGGAGTCAAGCTATCCTTGCTGAAGACGGCTGATAGCTAGAAGCTGGTCCTAGGATGCTTGATTCTGGTCCAGGAAAGACATGGCTTGGCAGTTCAGGCAGGACTGTTCCCATAAGGCACAGGGTCAAGGCTGATTTGCTTATGGCCATGTCTGAACTGGGGTGGTGTGGAGTGCAGAAAAATGATGGATTTAGACCCAGATCTCTGTACTGGGGTGAATGTATGACATTGTTCTGCATTCTGTCCATCAATTGTTGTTTTTGCATTTGTCACCCTGAGTGGGATGGGTATGCTCAGACGTGAGTCCCATGCTCTCCACACCACTGGAGTCAAGCTATCCTTCCTGAAGACGGCTGATAGCCAAAAACAGGTCCCAGGATGCTTTTTTTCCGGTCCAGGAAAGACGTGGCTTGGCAGTTTGGGCTGGACTGTTCCCATGAGGCACTGGGTCAAGGCTGATTTGCATATGGCCATGTCTGAACTGGGATGGTGTGGAGTGCAAAAAAAATGATGAATTCAGGCCCAGGTCCCTGTACTTGGGTGAATGTATGACATTATTCTGCATTCTGTCCATCAATTGTTGTTATTGCATTTGTCACCCTGAGTGGGATGGGTATGCTCAGATGTGAGTCCCATGCTCTACACACGACTGGAGTCAAGCTATCCTTGCTGAAGACGGCTGATAGCTAGAAACTGTTCCTAGGATGCTTGATTCTGGTCCAGGAAAGACATGGCTTGGCAGTTCAGGCTGGACTGTTCCCATAAGGCACAGAGTCAAGGCTGATTTGCTTATGGCCATGTCTGAACTGGGGTGGTGTGGAGTGCAAAAAATGATGGATGTAGGCCCAGATCTCTGTACTGGGGTGAATGTATGACATTGTTCTTCATTCTGTCCATCAATTGTTGTTTTTGCATTTGTCACCCTGAGTGGGATGGGTATGCTCAGACGTGAGTCCCATGCTCTCCACACCACTGGAGTCAAGCTATCCTGGCTGAAGACGGCTGATAGCCAGAAACCGGTCCCAGGATGCTCGATTCCGGTCCAGGAAAGACATGGCTTGGCAGTTCGGGCTGGACTGTTCCCATAAGGCACAGGGTCAAAACTGATTTGCATATGGCCATGTCTGAACTGGGGTGGTGTGGAGTGCCAAAAAACAATAGATTTAGGCCCTGATCTGTGTACTGGGGTGATTGTATGACATTGGTCTGCATTCTGTCCATCAAATGTTGTTTATGCATTTGTCACCCTGAGTGGGATGGTATGCTCAGACGTGAGTCCCAAGCTCTCCACACCACTGGATTCAAGCTATCCTGGCTGAAGACGGCTGATAGCCAGAAACCGGTCCTAGGATGCTTGATTCCTGTCTAGGAAAGACATGGCTTGGCAGTTCGGACTGGACTGTTCCCATGAGGCACAGGGTCAAGGCTGATTTGCATATGGCCATGTCTGAAATGGAGTGGTGTGGAGTGCAAAACAACAATGGATTTAGGCCCAGGTCTCTATACTGGGGTGAATGTATGACATTGTTCTGCATTCTGTCCATCAATTGTTGTTTTTGCATTTGTCACCCTGAGTGGGATGGGTAGGCTCAGACGTGAGTCCCATGCTCTCCACACCACTGGAGTCAAGCTATCCTGGCTGAAGACGGCTAATAGCCTGAAACCGGTCCTAGGATGCTTGAATCCGGTCCAGGAAAGACATGGCTTGGCAGTTCGGGATGGAGTGTTCCCATGAGGCACAGGGTCAAGGCTGATTTGCATATGGCCATGTCTGAACTGGGGTGGTGTGGAGTGCAAAAAAACAATGGATTTAGGCCCAGATCTCTGTACTGGGTTGAATATATGACATTGTTCTGCATTCTGTCCGTCAATTGTTGTTTTTGCATTTGTCACCCAGAGTGGGATGGGTATGCTCAGCCGTGAGTCCATGCTCTCCACACCACTGGAGTCAAGCTATCCTGGCTGAAGTGGCTGATAGCCAGAAACCGGTCCCAGGATCCTTCATTCCGGTCCAGGAAAGACATGGCTTGGCAGTTCGGGCTGGACTGTTCCCATGAGGCACAGGGTCAAGGCTGATTTGCATATAGCCATGTCTGAACTGGGGTGGATGGAGTGCAAAAAATCGATGGATTAAGGCCCAGATCTCTGTACTGGGGTGAATATATGGCATTGTTCTGCATTCTGTCCATCAATTGTTGTTTTTGCATTTGTCACCCTGAGTGGGATGGGTATGCTCAGACGTGGGTCCCATGCTCTCCACTCCACTGGAGTCAAGCTATCCTGGCTGAAGACGGCTGATAGCCAGAAGCCGGTCCTAGGATGCTTGTTTCAGGTCCAGGAAAGACATGGCTTGGCAGTTCGGGCTGGACTGTTCCCATAAGGCACAGGGTCAAGGCTGATTTGCTTATGGCCATGTCTGAACTGGGGTGGTGTGGAGTGCAAAAAAATGATGGATTTAGACCTGAATCTCTGTAGTGGGGTGAATGTATGACATTGTTCTGCATTCTGTCCATCAATTGTTGTTTTTGCATTTGTCACTCTGAGTGGGATGGGTATGCTCAGACGTAAGTCCCATGCTCTCCACACCACTGGAGTCAAGCTATCCTGGCTGAAGATGGCTAATAGCCAGAAACCTGTCCTAGGATGATTGATTCCGGTCCAGGAAAGACATGACTTGGCAGTTCGGGCTGGACTGTTCCCATGAGGCACAGGGTCACGGCTGATTTGCATAAGGCCATGTCTGAACTGGGGTGGTGTGGAGTGCAAAAAACGAATGATTTAGGCCCAGATCTCTGTACTGGGGTGAATGTATGACATTGTTTTGCATTCTGTCCATCAATTGTTGTTTTTGCAATTGTCACCCTGAGTGGGATGGGTATGCTCAGATGTGAGTCCCATGCTCTCCACACCACTGGAGTCAAGCTATCCTGGCTGAAGACAGCTGATAGCCAGAAACCGGTCCCAGGATGCTTGATTTTGGTCCAGGATAGACATGGCTTGGCATTTCGGGCTGGAGTGTTCCCATGAGGCACAGGGTCAAGGCTGATTTGCATATGGCCATGTCTGAACTGGGGTGGTGTGGAGTGCAAAAAAACAATGGATTTAGGCCCAGATCTCTGTACTGGGGTGAATGTATGACATTGTTCTGCATTCTGTCCGTCAATTGTTGTTTTTGCGTTTGTCATCCTGAGTGGGATGGGTATGCTCAGACGTGAGTCCGATGCTCTCCACAACACTGGAGTCAAGCTATCCTGGCTGAAGACAGCTGATAGCCAGAAACCGGTCCCAGGATGCTTGATTCTGGTCCAGGATAGACATGGCTTGGCATTTCGGGCTGGACTGTTCCCATGAGGCACAGGGTCAAGGCTGATTTGCATATGGCCATGTCTGAACTGGGGTGGTGTGGTGTGCAAAAAAACGATGGATTTAGGCCCAGATCTCTCTACTGGGGTGAATGTATGACATTGTTCTACATTCTGTCCATCAATTGTTGTTTTTGCATTCGTCACCCTGAGTGGGATGGGTACGCTCAGACGTGAGTCCCATGCTCTCCACACCACTGGAGTCAAGCTATCCTGGCTGAAGACGGCTGATAGCCAGAAACCGGTCCCAGGATGCTTGATTCCAGTCCATGAAAGACACGGCTTGGCAGTTCGGGCTGGACATGTCCCATGAGGCACAGGGTCAAGGCTGATTTGTATATGGCCGTGTCTGAACTGGGGTGGTGTGGAGTGCAAAAAAACGATGGATTTAGGCCCAGATCTCTGTACTGGGGTGAATGTATGACATTTTTCTGCATTCTGTCCATCAATTGTTGTTTTTGCATTTGTAACCTTATGTGGTATTGGTATGCTCAGACGTAAGTCCCATGCTCTCCACACCACTGGAGTCAAGCTATCCTGACTGAAGACGGCTGGTAGCCAGAAACCGGTCCTACGATGCTTGATTCCGGACCAGAAAAGACATGGCTTGGCAGTTTGGGCTGGACTGTTCCCATAAGGCACTGGGTCAAGGCTGATTTGCATATGGCCATGTCTGAACTGGGGTGGTGTGGAGTGCAAAAAAAACGATGGATTTAGGCCCAGGTCCCTGTACTTGGGTGAATGTATGACATTATTCTGCATTCTGTCCATCAATTGTTGTTTTTGCATTTGTCACCCTGAGTGGGATGGGTAGGCTCAGACGTGAGTCCCATGCTCTCCATACCACTGGAGTCAAGCTATCCTGGCTGAAGGCGGCTGATAGCCTGAAACCGGTCCTAGGATGCTTGATTCCTGTCCAGGAAAGACATGGCTTGGCAGTTCGGGCTGGACTGTTCCCATGAGGCAAAGGGTCAAGGTTGATTTGCATATGGCCATGTCTGAACTGGGGTGGTGTGGAGTGCAATAAAAAAATGGATTTAGGCCCAGATCTATGTACTGGGGTGAATGCATGACATTGTTCTGCATTCTGTCCATCAATTGTTGTTTTTACATTTGTCACCATGAGTGGGATGGGTATGCTCAGACGTGAGTCCCATGCTCTCCACACCAATGGAGTCAAGCTATCCTGGCTGAAGACGTCTAATAGCCTGAAACCCATCCGAGAATGCTTGATTCCGGTCCAGGAAAGACATGGCTTAGCAGTTCGGGCTGGACTTGTCCCATGAGGCACAGGGTCAAGGCTGATTTGTATATGGCCGAGTCTGAACTGGGGTGGTGTGGAGTGCAAAAAAACGATGGATTTAGGCCCATATCTCTGTACTGGGGTGAATGTATGACATTGTTCTGCATTCTGTCCATCAATTGTTGTTTTTGCATTTGTCACCCTGAGTGAGATGGGTATGCTCAGACGTAAGTCCCATGCTCTCCACACCACTTGAGTCAAGCTATCCTGCCTGAAGATGGCTGATCGCCAGAAACCGGTGCTAGGATGCTTGATTCCGGTCCAGGAAAGACATGGCTTGGCAGTTTGGGCTGGACTGTTCCCATGAGGCACTGGGTCAAGGCTGATTTGCATATGGCCATGTCTGAACTGGGGTGGTGTGGAGTACAAAAAAAACGATGGATTTAGGCCCAGGTCCCTGTACTTGGGTGAATGTATGACATTATTCTGCATTCTTTCCATCAATTGTTGTTTTTGCATTTGTCACCCTGAGTGGGATGGGTATGCTCAAACGTGAGTCCCTTGCTCTACACACCACTGGAGTCAAGCTATCCTTGCTGAAGACGGCTGATAGCTAGAAGCTGGTCCTAGGATGCTTGATTCTGGTCCAGGAAAGACATGGCTTGGCAGTTCAGGCAGGACTGTTCCCATAAGGCACAGGGTCAAGGCTGATTTGCTTATGGCCATGTCTGAACTGGGGTGGTGTGGAGTGCAGAAAAATGATGGATTTAGACCCAGATCTCTGTACTGGGGTGAATGTATGACATTGTTCTGCATTCTGTCCATCAATTGTTGTTTTTGCATTTGTCACCCTGAGTGGGATGGGTATGCTCAGACGTGAGTCCCATGCTCTCCACACCACTGGAGTCAAGCTATCCTTCCTGAAGACGGCTGATAGCCAAAAACCGGTCCCAGGATGCTCGATTCCGGTCCAGGAAAGACATGGCTTGGCAGTTCGGGCTGGACTGTTCCCATAAGGCACAGGGTCAAGGCTGATTTGTATATGGCCATGTCTGAACTGGGGTGGTGTGGAGTGCCAAAAAACAATGGATTTAGGCCCAGATCTGTGTACTGGGGTGATTGTATGACATTGGTCTGCATTCTGTCCATCAAATGTTGTTCATGCATTTGTCACCCTGAGTGGGATGGGTATGCTCAGACGTGAGTCCCAAGCTCTCCACTCCACTGGATTCAAGCTATCCTGGCTGAAGACGGCTGATAGCCTGAAACCGGTCCTAGGATGCTTGATTCCCGTCCAGGAAAGACATGTCTTGGCAGTTCGGACTGGACTGTTCCCATGAGGCACAGGGTCAAGGCTGATTTGCATATGGCCATGTCTGAAATGGAGTGGTGTGGAGTGCAAAACAATGATGGATTTAGGCCCAGGTCTCTATACTGGGGTGAATGTATGACATTGTTCTGCATTCTGTCCATCAATTGTTGTTTTTGCATTTGTTACCCTGAGTGGATGGGTAGGCTCAGACGTGAGTCCCATGCTCTCCACACCACTGGAGTCAAGCTATCCTGGCTGAAGACGGCTGATAGCCTGAAACCGGTCCTAGGATGCTTGATTCCGGTCCAGGAAAGACATGGCTTGGCAGTTTGGGCTGGACTGTTCCCATGAGGCACAGGGTCAAGGCTGATTTGTATATGGCCGTGTCTGAACTGGGGTGGTGTGGAGTGCAAAAAAACGATGGATTTAGGCCCAGATCTCTGTACTGAGGTGAATGTATGACATTGTTCTGCATTCTGTCCATCAATTGTTGTTTTTGCATTTGTCACCCTGAGTGGGATGGGTATGCTCAGACGTAAGTCCCATGCTCTCCACACCACTGGAGTCAAGCTATCCTGACTGAAGAAGGCTGATAGCAAGAAACCGGTCCTAGGATGCTTGATTCCGGTCCAGGAAAGACATGGCTTGGCAGTTCGGGCTGGACTGTTCCCATGATGCACTGGGTCAAGGCTGATTTGCATATGGCCATATCTGAACTGGGGTGGTGTGGAGTGCAAAAAAAATGATGGATTTAGGCCCAGGTCCCTGTACTTGGGTGAATGTATGACATTATTCTGCATTCTGTCCATCAATTGTTGTTTTTGCATTTGTCACCCTGAGTGGGATGGGTATGCTCAGACGTGAGTCCCATGCTCTACACACCACTGGAGTCAAGCTATCCTGGCTGAAGACGTCTAATAGCCTGAAACCCTTCAAAGGATGCTTGATTCTGGTCCAGGAAAGACACGGCTTGGCAGTTCGGGCTGGACTTGTCCCATGAGGCACTGGGTCAAGGCTGATTTGTATATGGCCATGTCTGAACTGGGGTGGTGTGGAGTGCAAAAAAATGATGGATTTAAACCCAGATCTCTGTACTGGGGTGAATGTATGACATTGTTCTGCATTCTGTCCATCAATTGTTGTTTTTGCATTTGTCACCCTGAGTGGGATGGGTATGCTCAGACGTAAGTCCCATGCTCCCCACACCACTTTAGTCAAGCTATCCTGACTGAAGACGGCTGATAGCCAGAAACCGGTCCTACGATGCTTGATTCTGGTCCAGGAAAGACATGGCTTGGCAGTTTGGGCTGGACTGTTCCCATGAGGCACTGGGTCAATGCTGATTTGCATATGACCATGTCTGAACTGGGGTGGTGTGGAGTGCAAAAAAATGATGGATTTAGGCCCAGGTCCCTGTACTTGGGTGAATGTATGACATTATTCTGCATTCTGTCCATCAATTGTTGTTTTTGCATTTGTCACCCTGAGTGGGATGGGTAGGCTCAGACGTGAGTCCCATGCTCTACACACCACTGGAGTCAAGCTATCCTGGCTGAAGGCGGCTGATAGCCTGAAACCGGTCCTAGGATGCTTGATTCCCGTCCAGGAAAGACATGGCTTGGCAGTTCGGGCTGGACTGTTCCCATGAGGCAAAGGGTCAAGGTTGATTTGCATATGGCCATGTCTGAACTGGGGTGGTGTGGAGTGCAATAAAAAAATGGATTTAGGCCCAGATCTATGTACTGGGGTGAATGCATGACATTGTTCTGCATTCTGTCCATCAATTGTTGTTTTTACATTTGTCACCCTGAGTGGGATGGGTATGCTCAGACGTGAGTCCCATGCTCTCCACACCAATGGAGTCAAGCTATCCTGGCTGAAGACGTCTAATAGCCTGAAACCCGTCCTAGGATGCTTGATTCCGGTCCAGGAAAGACATGGCTTAGCAGTTCGGGCTGGACTTGTCCCATGAGGCACAGGGTCAAGGCTGATTTGTATACGGCCGAGTCTGAACTGGGGTGGTGTGGAGTGCAAAAAAACGATGGATTTAGGCCCAGATCTCTGTACTGGGGTGAATGTATGACATTGTTATGCATTCTGTCCATCAATTGTTGTTTTTGCATTTGTCACCCTGAGTGAGATGGGTATGCTCAGACGTAAGTCCCATGCTCTCCACACCACTTGAGTCAAGCTATCCTGACTGAAGATGGCGGATTGACACCGCCAGGAGTGGAGACGCTGAGCCGGGCTCCAGGTCTGAGTATCTGTGCCACGCTATGACCCGACACAGCACACAACGCTGATCTGCGAAAAAAAAGTTAAAAGATCACACTACACTACGGAGCAATCAGAGGAGCAACTTGGACTCGAGAGGACTCGAGAGGACTCACCTCAATCAGCTGATGGACACGTAGACGGAGCCCGATGTGGAAATTACGGCAGGTCAGGAGCCGCTTCCAAAACGTATTCTTTTTCGCTGGTGTTAAAAGAACAGAGACACCGCAACTGCCTCGTGTAACTTCAAGGACTCAGCGGGGTTGGGAGAGCCTGCTAGAGTGGATCAGGCTGGGATCAGCATCGGCATCAGCAGCGATCCGCTGGCCAGGTCTGCGTTCCTCCACAGCACCGGCGGCAGCCCAGCTGGAAAGAGCGAGCGTCTGCAGGATGGCGCCGAAACCTCCCACACGGACAACGCGCAACACAACAGCGAGCGGGAGAGCAGGAGCCTCGGCGGTTTCACTGTCGGTGACGGCGATTAACGAGATACTGGCAAAAAAGAAATCCATCATGGACACGGCTCAGAGCACCGGGCAGGAGACACAACGTGGAGTAAACGGGGGAACAGGAGCGGCTGAGGTAGCGGCAGCAGAGAACATTGCTGAAATGGCGCTAAAAAACAATCAAGGTAATACAGTCGAGAAGGGTCAGATGGGAGGCAGTGCTGCTAATATAGAGGAAGGGGAGCAAAGTAACTTAAAAGACCCTGTGAAACAACTTCAAAATGTCGATATTACAACTCCCACAGCCCAGGATAATATTGAGGTACAGTCTATAGACACAGCTCTACTGGGAAGCGGAGCTGCAGCAGCAGCGGCAACGGAGGACACTGCTGATTTAACTCCTATCACTAGCACTAGCATTACCACTACCACTATTAACAATCTTGGTAGCACTGCTGTCCATCATATCGACCCTCAAGCAATCCAACCTCCAATATTCAATTCACCTAGTACAGATACCAGCGCTATGACTCCCTCTAGCACCACTAATGCCACTAATGCCACTAATGTTACTAGTCTATCCTTTGATAAAGGCTCTGCTGTGGAGGTGACAGAAATTTTAGGAGCTGAAAATGATGTTAACATAGACATAGGTGAAACAGATGAAGAATATGTGGATGTCAACGAGCAGGGGAGTAACACACCCTTATGTTTGAGCAAAGACAAAGATAAAGACAAAAATAAAACTGTACCTAAAAAGTCAAAGGGGAAAAGTAAGAATAAGATGGTTAAAATGGCGGGCAAAACGAAGACAAACGCCTTGAAGGCTATCGCTGAAAACAGTCCTATCAGACAATGGGTACAGGCTAAGGGTGGTGTGAAAACCATGGCTTTGCGACTATCTGGTAATAGCCCCAATGATGTGATCACTGTACCTGCAGACAAAACAAAAGCTGATGCTCCACTGATATTTACCGGAGATAATTCTGCTTCAACTTCTGTGCTAATCGACTGCAGCAATACCAGCAGTAACAGTGGGAATAGTGGCAATAATGGTAGCGACAGCGTAACTGAGGACATGTGTGATATGCCTAAGGCTACTACTCCCGAGGTTTTAAGGACCCCATTAAATGAATCTATACAAGAGATACATTTAGGTGACAATACTTCAACCTCATCAACTGGGGCAACTGAGTGGATACCGCAGGGGGAAGTGACCGCTTCTTTTCAGACAATCTTGCATCTCTTAAATGAACAGAAACAAGAGGGCAAAACTCACTATCAGCAAATGAGAGAAGACAACAATAAGACTCAAATTTCTTTACAAGAGATGGCATGTAAATTGGGAGCAGTGTCGCAGGACATGGAAGAATTGCAGCAGAGAGTGGCTGCTACAGAAGAGAAATCACAAAGTTCTGAGGCAGAATTGAATAGGCATGATTCACAAATAGCCCAGATGCAGGCCAAATTGGAAGATTTGGAGAATAGGAATAGGAGGCAGAACCTTCGTGTTTTTGGTATTGCGGAAGGAGCAGAGGGGGCAGATCCGAGGGCATACATCACTCACTTGTTTCAAAAGGCCTTCCCTGATCTCTCAGACTGGGACTGGGACTCACAGATCCAGCGTGCGCACCGATTACCCTTAGTCCAGAGAGATAGGAGCGGGAAATTTCCAAGACCTATTCTGATTTTCATTGGCAATTACTTGCTTCGACAAGCTATCTCCTTGAAAGCACGCCCTAATACCCCAGTTACCATTGAGTCAGTTACCTTTTTTGTGAGATCAGATTTAAGTAAACTGTCGCTAGAGAGAAGATGGAAGCTAAAACAATTTATTGATCCAATCAAAGAACTCGGATTTCAAGCTTATCTGCAGGAACCTGCAAAGCTAAAAGTGATAAAAAATGGTCACTCATATTTTTTTTTGGATGCAAATGAGGTCGAAAAAGCAATTACCTCCTGGAAAACTGGGAAATGAATGAGTTCAAGACTAATGTTAAGTTAATGCGGGCGTAAAAGGGGTGCTATGTTTCTTTGTCCTTATGGTCCTAATGGCCTTATTAGACATAGATATAGTGAAGTTTATATTTTTCTTTCTTTTTTTTTTGGATTTCTCGCCACTCACGAAATTTTCACAGGATTTCAATTGATTATTTATATGTCAGTGAAGAGGGTAAAATTGAGATAATGAGAAAATGCGTAGTACTGTGTCGAATAGACTAACTATAAATACCTGGTCCCGATTAGCGTTCTATCCACTCATCTACTGCCAGGTGAACGGCAGTCAACAGGAAGGGGGGGTCCACAGGTAAACACGGGGTGGGGGGAGGTAATATCAGAGTGTGGGGTGGGTTAAGGGAAGTAATGGTTTGGGGTAAAAGTTGCATCAAAGGACACAAAAATTACAAGGAAAAAATTAAGACATTTTATAAGGCACTGACTGTGATTATTTTTTGTTACATAGGTAAGGAAATATATAAGTTAAAATGCATTTAATAAAGTGCTTAACCTGGAATGTTTCAGGATTAAACAACAAAATGAAGCGCCGTCTTGTCTATGAGGAACTTAGGATGTATAGCCCGCAAATAGCAGTCCTAACTGAAACACATATTGCCTACAAAGACAAACAACTGGTCAAACAATTAGGTTTTGATCCAATAGTTTGCACTGAATTTAATGCCTCAATTAGGGGAGTAGCGATCTTAAAACATAAAGGATTGAAATGTGAAATAATTAAGACTCTAACCGATAAAGCTGGCAGATGGGCGATAGCGCAGATAAAGTTAGGAAATTTCAAACTTACAATATGTGGAGTTTATGCTTCTAACCAAGATGAGCCTATAATTTTTGACCAAATTAATATGGAACTACTGGGATGGGGGGGAGAGATTATTGTGTTAGGTGATTTTAATTGCATAATGAATTATAAGATGGATATTACAAGAAAAAATGCTTTTCAAAGGATGAGGAAAACTAGGGCTGCAATTGTGGATCTGGCAGCAATTCATCTTTTAAAAGATGTATGGAGATCTTTAAATCCTGATATAGCGGGATATACTTTTTATTCTGCTGCACATAAGGTATGCTCACGCATTGATATGATATGGGCCTCAGGCTCAATTCTTGATAAATGCAAATGTTCAATGGATATATATCCAAGGGTGACGTCTGATCATAATCCGATCTCTATAACGTTCACACTCACAACTGAGGAAAAAACTACTCGCTCCTTCTCTTTTCCTCGGTACCTATTTTCTGACGCAGTGTTTATAAATAGGCTCAAAGAGCATATAAAAGAATTCATTGATATTAACAGACAAACAAGTTTACCATGGATAGTCTGGGACTCGTGTAAAGCTAGTATACGGGGATTTACCCAACAATACATTTGGTCCCAAAACAAAGAACTTCGAACTATAAATCAGCAAAGGTTAAATGAAATCAGGGATATCGAACTCCAGATAGCTGATGCAGTCTGTAACAACGCTTTAAATTTAGAAGCTTTAAATTTCAAATTAATTGAGCTTAAAGCAGCAATTAAAAACCTTCTGAGGGACAAAAGCGTTAATAAACTTAAAAAATATCATCTAGAACAGTATGAAAATGGAGATAAAAGTGGAAAATTATTGGCTTATAAAGTTGCGGAAGATCGGTCCATTAATATGGTTAAAGAAATTAAAGGGGACAATAATCAACTATTCAGTGATCCAAAATCGATTCTTCAACAGTTTGTTTCTTTTTATCAAAATCTTTATACACCGGAAGATGCTATCTTAGATGCCAATATTAATAATTATATGGCTGTTAATAAAGTAAATAACTTAGATCCAGATCAATCGGCTCAATTAGATGCCGAGATTACGCCTTTAGAAATCAGGGGTGCAATTAAATCTCTTGCAATGGGTAAAGCTGTTGGGGAAGATCTTATTCCTTTGGAATTGTATAAATATTGCACTGAAGAATTATTATCACTATTTGTTGAAGTGATTAATGCTATTGGTAAAGGGCAACAAGCACCCAGATCATGGAACCTTACTCAAATTATTTTCTTTTTGAAAAAAGGTAAAGCACCACAAGAGAGGGGATCTTACAGGCCTATCTCACTTATTAACAGCGATGCAAAAATCTTTGCTAAAATACTGGCTACTAGATTAGCTCCGTATATGTCCCAACTTGTCTCTCCTCAACAGCATGGATTCATCCCTAAGCGAGACACCACGGCACATATTAACATGGCTATATCAGCTTTTGATGCAGCACGGATTAAACACACCCCACTCGGTATGATTTTACTAGACGCTGAAAAAGCATTTGACCGGGTGGGGTGGGGTTTTCTGTGGGCCGCACTACAGGCATTTGGTATTAAAGGAAAACATCTGCGATGGATTCAATCTTTATATGATAATCCCATGGGTAAAATTTCATATATGGGAAAATGCTCTTCTTTGTTTTCTATTAAAAGAGGGACAAGGCAAGGGTGCCCTTTATCACCATTACTTTTTGCTCTTGCAATAGAGCCTTTTTTAATTGCCTTACAACATCAAACACTAATTTGCCCTTTTTTTAATGGATTAGATAAATTAGATATAACTGTATATGCCGATGATATCGCAGTTTTTTCACCAGACGTTGCTAAAACTATGAAAGGCATTTTAATAGAAGCTGGTATCTATGGCTCAGTATCTGGTTATAAACTCAATACCACCAAAACTCAAGTAGTCATGAATTACCAACCTACTACTCTTGTCCCTGGAATTAGCAACACAGCCACTTATTTAGGTGTTAAAATATGCTCAGATATTGACTCCATCATAGGACTAAATTACGAACCTCTATTATAAGAAACGGCCATGCAACTTAAGAAATGGCATAAACTTCCTATTAATTTGATTGGTCGAATAAACTTAATAAAAATGAAAATTCTGCCTAAATTCTTGTATTTGTTTCTAACAATCCCTTTGCGGGTCAATAATTCCTTCTTCACCAGACTAGAAGGCATCATTGGCAGCTTTGTATGGGGATATAAAAAAGCCCGGCGTGCTATATCACTGCTTAAACTTCCCTTTAGTCAAGGAGGACTGCTTTTTCCGGACTTTAAATTTTACTACTGGTCAGCATTTATGACTCGGATCTGCAGTCTGGCAGTTCTGGATAAATGTTTATATTTTCACAAGTTTTTACTCGGATTAGATGTCAATATGTTTTTGTATTGGATGAATGACCCCAATTACTTTAAAAGGGTTAAATTTAAGACCATAAGGGACACTGTGAGTGTCTGGCGATCTATTATGGCTAAATGCAATACATCTCTCTTTCACTGTCAAACACCTTTATGGGGCAATCCCGGCTTTCCTACTATTTTTCATGACACAGCTTGTCAAATGTTTTTAAACTCTGGTATTAGATTGCTGGGGGATTTATATGATCATATTGGCTTTATGGCATTTGATAAAATGAAACTTTGTTATAACTTACCAGAAACAGCTAGATTTAAATACTATCAGATTAGAGATTACTTAGTGAAAGAAATAGAACTCACTACAGTCTCAGAGTCTGAGATATGGGACTGTATCTATAGGGATTCTGATAGATCTATTATAAGCCTGGGGTATAAGCTCTTTTCTGATCTCAAGACCGGGGATGCTACTATTTTAACAGAGAAATGGAATAGGAAATTTGCAATAAGCATTCCTACAGATTTAATTGTCATATCATTTAAAAGCCTAAATACATCAGTTCAATCCTCCAGCTTAAAATTGCAGATGTTTAAAACAATTTGCCAATTATATTACACGCCTGAAAGGATACTTAAATGGGCAACGAACAATATTCAATCAGATAAAGCGAAATGCCCTAAATGTGATTTGAGCGGTGCAGACATTGTCCACATGTTTTTCACCTGTCCTCACCTCCAGGAATATTGGGAAGGGATAACTAAGGTTATCACTGAGAGGTTGGAGCAACCTTTCGCATTCTCAAACATCGATGTTTGCATAGGCGTCAATGGGGGTGAAAGGTTTAAAGATCTGTTGAATGTTCTAATCACTTGTGGAAGGTTGAGTGTTGCCAGAGCATGGATTCAAAAGAACCCACCAACAGTTTTAGAATGGTGGAGTTTAGTAAAGGAGATCCATAGTATGGAAGTCGCTATTGCAGATTCAAGGGGATTGCAGGCCAGACGAAAAATCGATAGAATATGGGGGTTATTCATGTCTTAGCAAACATTTTTTCATAATACATGTTTATTGATTTTTTTTTTTTTTTTGTTGTTTAATTTTATACTTTGCATTATTTCAATAATGTTATATACTTGTCTAACTGCAATTATGAAATATTGTCATATCTCTGTTTCTTTCTTTTTTTTGAAAAAAATGAATTGTTTATTGCCTATGTGATTCTTTGATGCAAATAAAAAACTTTGAAAAAAAAAAAAAAAAAAAAAAAAAAAGCTATCCTGACTGAAGATGGCTGATCGCCAGAAACCGGTCCTAGGATGCTTGATTCCGGTCCTGGAAAGACATGGCTTGGCAGTTTGGGCTGGACTGTTCCCATGAGGCACTGGGTCAAGGCTGATTTGCATATGGCCATGTCTGAACTGGGGTGGTGTGGAGTGCAAAAAAAACGATGGATTTAGGCCCAGGTCCCTGTACTTGGGTGAATGTATGACATTATTCTGCATTCTTTCCATCAATTGTTGTTTTTGCATTTGTCACCCTGAGTGGGATGGGTATGCTCAGACGTGAGTCCCTTGCTCTACACACCACTGGAGTCAAGCTATCCTTGCTGAAGATGGCTGATAGCTAGAAGCTGGTCCTAGGATGCTTGATTCTGGTCCAGGAAAGACATGGCTTGGCAGTTCAGGCAGGACTGTTCCCATAAGGCACAGGGTCAAGGCTGATTTGCTTATGGCCATGTCTGAACTGGGGTGGTGGGGAGTGCAGAAAAATGATGGATTTAGACCCAGATCTCTGTACTGGGGTGAATGTATGACATTGTTCTGCATTCTGTCCATCAATTGTTGTTTTTGCATTTGTCACCCTGAGTGGGATGGGTATGCTCAGACGTGAGTCCCATGCTCTCCACGCCACTGGAGTCAAGCTATCCTTCCTGAAGACGACTGATAGCCAGAAACCAGTCCCAGGATGCTCGATTCCGTTCCAGGAAAAACATGGCTTGGCAGTTCGGGCTGGACTGTTCCCATAAGGCACAGGGTCAAGGCTGATTTGCATATGGCCATGTCTGACCTGGGGTGGTGTGGAGTGCCAAAAAACAATGGATTTAGGCCCAGATCTGTGTACTGGGGTGATTGTATGACATTGGTCTGCATTCTGTCCATCAATTGTTGTTTTTGCATTTTTCACCCTGAGTGGGATGGGTAGGCTCAGACGTGAGTCCCATGCTCTCCACACCACTGGAGTCAAGCTATCCTGGCTGAAGACGTCTAATAGCCTGAAACCGGTCCTAGGATGCTTGATTCCGGTCCAGGAAAGACATGGCTTAGCAGTTCGGGCTGGACTTGTCCCATGAGCCACAGGGTCAAGGCTGATTTGTATATGGCCGTGTCTGAACTGGGGTGGTGTGGAGTGCAAAAAAACGATGGATTTAGGCCCAGATCTCTGTACTGGGGTGAATGTATGACATTGTTCTGCATTCTGTCCATCAATTGTTGTTTTTGCATTTGTCACCCTGAGTGGGATGGGTATGCTCAGACGTAAGTCCCATGCTCTCCACACCACGGGAGTCAAGCTATCCTGACTGAAGACGGCTGATAGCCAGAAACCGGTCCCAGGATGCTCGATTCCGGTCACGGAAAGACATGGCTTGTCAGTTCGGGCTGGACTGTTCCCATAAGGCACAGGGTCAAGACTGTTTTGCATATGGCCATGTCTGAACTGGGGTGGTGTGGAGTGCCAAAAAACAATGGATTTAGGCCCAGATCTGTGTACTGGGGTGATTGTATGACATTGGTCTGCATTCTGTCCATCAAATGTTGTTTATGCATTTGTCACCCTGAGTGGGATGGGTATGCTCAGACGTGAGTCCCAAGCTCTCCACACCACTGGATTCAAGCTATCCTGGCTGAAGATGGCTGATAGCCTGAAACCGGTCCTAGGATGCTTGATTCCCGTCCAGGAAAGACATGGCGTGGCAGTTCGGGCTGGACTGTTCCCATGAGGCAAAGGGTCAAGGTTGATTTGCATATGGCCATGTCTGAACTGGGGTGGTGTGGAGTGCAATAAAAAAATGGATTTTGGCCCAGATCTATGTACTGGGGTGAATGTATGACATTGTTCTGCATTCTGTCCATCAATTGTTTTTACATTTGTCACACTGAGTTGGATGGGTATGCTCAGACGTGAGTCCCATGCTCTCCACACCACTGGAGTCAAGCTATCCTGGCTGAAGACGTCTAATAGCCTGAAACTCGTCCTAGGATGCTTGATTCCGGTCCAGGAAAGACATGGCTTGGCAGTTTGGGCTGGACTGTTCCCATGAGGCACAGGGTCAAGGCTGAATTGTATATGGCCGTGTCTGAACTGGGGTGGTGTGGAGTGCAAAAAAACGATGGATTTAGGCCCAGATCTCTGTACTAAGGTGAATGTATGACATTGTTCTGCATTCTGTCCATCAATTGTTGTTTTTGCATTTGTCACCCTGAGTGGGATGGGTATGCTCAGACGTAAGTCCCATGCTCTCCAAACCACTGGAATCAAGCTATCCTGACTGAAGACGGCTGATAGCAAGAAACCGGTCCTAGGATGCTTGATTCCGGTCCAGGAAAGACATGGCTTGGCAGTTTGGGCTGGACTGTTCCCATGAGGCAATGGGTCAAGGCTGATTTGCATATGGCCATATCTGAACTGGGGTGGTGTGGAGTGCAAAAAAAATGATGGATTTAGGCCCAGGTCCCTGTACTTGGGTGAATGTATGACATTATTCTGCATTCTGTTCATCAATTGTTGTTTTTGCATTTGTCACCCTGAGTGGGATGGGTATGCTCAGACGTGAGTCCCATGCTCTACACACCACTGGAGTCAAGCTATCCTGGCTGAAGATGTCTAATAGCCTGAAACCCTTCAAAGGATACTTGATTCTGGTCCAGGAAAGACACGGCTCGGCAGTTCGGGCTGGACTTGTCCCATGAGGCACTGGGTCAAGGCTGATTTGTATATGGCCATGTCTGAACTGGGGTGGTGTGGAGTGCAAAAAAATGATGGATTTAGGCCCAGATCTCTGTACTGGGGTGAATGTATGACATTGTTCTGCATTCTGTCCATCAATTGTTGTTTTTGCATTTGTCACCCTGAGTGGGATGGGTAGGCTCAGACGTGAGTCCCATGCTCTCCACACCACTGGAGTCAAGCTATCCTGGCTGAAGAAGGCTGATAGCCTGAAACCGGTCCTAGGATGCTTGATTCCCGTCCAGGAAAGACATGGCTTGGCAGTTCGGGCTGGACTGTTCCCATGAGGCAAAGGGTCAAGGTTGATTTGCATATGGCCATGTCTGAACTGGGGTGGTGTGGAGGCCAATAAAAAATGGATTTAGGCCCAGATCTATGTACTGGGGTGAATGCATGACATTGTTCTGCATTCTGTCCATCAATTGTTGTTTTTACATTTGTCACCCTGAGTGGGATGGGTATGCTCAGACGTGAGTCCCATTCTCTCCACACCACTGGAGTCAAGCTATCCTGGCTGAAGACGTCTAATAGCCTGAAACCCGTCCTGGGATGCTTGATTCCAGTCCAGGAAAGACATGGCTTAGCAGTTCGGGCTGGACTTGTCCCATGAGGCACAGGGTCAAGGCTGATTTGTATATGGCCGTGTCTGAACTGGGGTGGTGTGGAGTGCAAAAAAACGATGGATTTAGGCCCAGATCTCTGTACTGGGGTGAATGTATGACATTGTTCTGCATTCTGTCCATCAATTGTTGTTTTTGCATTTGTCACCCTGAGTGGGATGGGTATGCTCAGACGTAAGTCCCATGCTCTCCACACCACTGGAGTCAAGCTATCCTGACTGAAGATGGCTGATCGCCAGAAACCGGTCCTAGGATGCTTGATTCCTGTCCAGGAAAGACATGGCTTGGCAGTTTGGGCTGGACTGTTCCCATGAGGCACTGGGTCAAGGCTGATTTGCATATGGCCATGTCTGAACTGGGGTGGTGTGGAGTGCAAAAAAAACGATGGATTTAGGCCCAGGTCCCTGTACTTGGGTGAATGTATGACATTATTCTGCATTCTTTCCATCAATTGTTGTTTTTGCATTTTCACCCTGAGTGGGATGGGTATGCTCAGACGTGAGTCCCTTGCTCTACACACCACTGGAGTCAAGCTATCCTTGCTGAAGACGGCTGATAGCTAGAAACTGGTCCTAGGATGCTTGATTCTGGTCCAGGAAAGACATGGCTTGGCAGTTCAGGCAGGACTGTTCCCATAAGGCACAGGGTCAAGGCTGATTTGCTTATGGCCATGTCTGAACTGGGGTGGTGTGGAGTGCAGAAAAATGATGGATTTGGACCCAGATCTCTGTACTGGGGTGAATGTATGACATTGTTCTGCATTCTGTCCATCAATTGTTGTTTTTGCATTTGTCACCCTGAGTGGGATGGGTATGCTCAGACGTGAGTCCTATGCTCTCCACACCACTGGAGTCAAGCTATCCTTCCTGAAGACGGCTGATAGCCAGAAACCGGTCCCAGCATGCTCGATTCTGGTCCAGGAAAGACATGGCTTGGCAGTTCGGGCTGGACTGTTCCCATAAGGCACAGGGTCAAGGCTGATTTGCATATGGCCATGTCTGAACTGGGGTGGTGTGGAGTGCCAAAAAACAATGGATTTAGGCCCAGATCTGTGTACTGGGGTGATTGTATGACATTGGTCTGCATTCTGTCCATCAAATGTTGTTTATGCATTTGTCACCCTGAGTGGGATGGGTATGCTCAGACGTGAGTCCCAAGCTCTCCACTCTACTGGATTCAAGCTATCCTGGCTGAAGACGGCTGATAGCCAGAAACGGGTCCTAGGATGCTTGATTATGGTCTAGGAAAGGCATGGCTTGGAAGTTCGGGCTGGACTGTTCCCATGAGGCACAGGGTCAAGGCTGATTTGCATATGGCCATGTCTGAACTGGGGTGGTGTGGAGTGCAATAAAAAATGGATTTAGGCCCAGATCTATGTACTGGGGTGAATGTATGACATTGTTCTGCATTCTGTCCATCAATTGTTGTTTTTACATTTGTCACACTGAGTGGGATGGGTAGGCTCAGACGTGAGTCCCATGCTCTCCACACCACTGGAGTCAAGCTATCCTGGCTGAAGACGGCTGATAGCCTGAAACCGGTCCTAGGATGCTTGATTCCCGTCCAGGAAAGACATGGCTTGGCAGTTCGGGCTGGACTGTTCCCATGAGGCAAAGGGTCAAGGTTGATTTGCATATGGCAATGTCTGAACTGGGGTGGTGTGGAATGCAATAAAAAAATGGATTTAGGCCCAGATCTTTGTACTGGGGTGAATGTATGACATTGTTGTGCATTCTGTCCATCAATTGTTGTTTTTACATTTGTCACACTGAGTTGGATGGGTATGCCCAGACTTGAGTCCCATGCTCTCCACACCACTGGAGTCAAGCTATCCTGGCTGAAGACGTCTAATAGCCTGAAACCCGTCCTAGGATGATTGATTCCGGTCCGGGAAAGACATGGCTTGGCAGTTCTGGCTGGACTGTTCCCATGATGCACAGGGTCAAGGCTGATTTGCATATGGCTGTGTCTGAACTGGGGTGGTGTGGAGTGCAAAAAAACGATGGATTTAGGCCCAGATCTCTGTACTGGGGTGAATGTATGACATTGTTCTGCATTCTTTCCACCAATTGTTGTTTTTGCATTTGTCACCCTGATCGGGATGGGTATGCTTAGACGTAAGTCCCATGCTCTCCACACCACTGGAGTCAAGCTATCCTGACTGAAGATGGCTGACAGCAAGAAACTGGTCCTAGGATGCTTGATTCCAGTCCAGGAAAGACATGGCTTGGCAGTTTGGGCTGGACTGTTTCCATGAGGCACTGGGTCAAGGCTGATTTGCATATGGCCATGTCTGAACTGGGGTGGTGTGGAGTGCAAAAAAAATGATGGATTTAGGCCCAGGTCCCCGTACTTGGGTGAATGTATGACATTTTTCTGCATTCTGTTCATCAATTGTTGTTTTTGCATTTGTCACCCTGTGTGGGATGGGTATGCTCAGACGCGAGTCCCATCCATGCTCTACACACCACTGGAGTCAAGCTATCCTGGCTGAAGATGGCTGATAGCTAGAAACTGGTCCTAGGATGCTTGATTCTGGTCCAGGAAAGTCATGACTTCGCAGTTCAGGCTGCACTGTTCCCATAAGCCACAGGGTCAAGGCTGATTTGCATATGGCCATGTCTGAACTGGGGTGGTGTGGAGTGCAAAAAAATGATGGATTTAGGCCCAGATCTCTGTACTGGGGTGAATGTATGGCATTGTTCTGCATTCTGTCCATCAATTGTTGTTTTTGCATTTGTCACCCTGAGTGGGATGGGTATGCTCAGACGTTAGTCCCATGCTCTCCACACCACTGGAGTCAAGCTATCCTGGCTGAAGACGGCTGATAGCCAGAAACCGGTCCTAGGATGCTTGATTCCGGTCCAGGAAAGACATGGCTTGGCAGTTCGGGCTGGACTGTTCCCATGAGGCACAGGGTCAAGGCTGATTTGCATATGGTCATGTCTGAGCTGGGGTGGTGTGGAGTGCAAAAAATTGATGGATTTAGGCCAAGTTCTCTGGTCAGGGGTGATTGTATGACATTGCTCTGCATTCTGTCCACCAATTGTTGTTTTTGCCAATCCAGTTGGAGCAGTTACAACACAAGACAAATGAGACTCAGTTGTTGTCTGTAGATAAATGGTGATTACTTTAATTAAGAAACGTTTTCCTGTTCCAGCTTGTCTACTCACATATATTCGGATTGGTTGAAATGTTTTACATGTGCACTCTTTCTTTTCATGAAGTAACCCATGGTCAATCTGTTCTTTTACTTGTTGATATATTTCTTTCTGTTCAAGATTTAGTTGCTCCTCCAAGTTTGCTAAGTCCACAATATTTTCTTGAGCTTGATACATTGCTATTTCCACCTCATCCATGGCAATTGCTGATTCATTTTGAACAATTGGTTCTCCTAGTTGATCCTGACTCAACGGAACAGAAGTTTGACTGTCTTGCGTACTCTCTCTAGCAATCTCAGCTGCAATTGTAGCTTCTTGCTCAATGTCGTTGTTCCACATTTTCACATAATTAGCAAAAACAGGACATTCTATAGTATCTTTAGTTGCGTTGAACAAATCTTTGTAGCTCTGAAAATCTCCAAGTAATTCCAATTCTGAGTGCCACAGTTTGAAGAGTTGCAAAGGAGCTAAATAGTAAAATTCCCTTTTGTCAGGAGTATCGCAACTCAGTTTTCGGTGATTAATTAAATGTCCTTTTCTTTGTTTCACCAAACATCCTTCAGAACCAATCACAGCATATATTCCATTATTTATGTTTTCTGGAATATTCTGTTTAAAAGTATAGTTTTGCAGCACTTCATAGAGACAAATGTTCTCAAGATGATGACTTCTATTTGGATAATATGTATCCAACATATTTGTCTTTACAATATCTGTACTTTCTGGCTCTTTTTCAGCTAAATATTACATTTCTTGTACAGATTTAAGTACCCGATTTCATGTTGCAGTAAGACCTAGACTCACCCAAATGATCCTTCTAGATTTGGAGTATAGACTTGCAGTTGATAAGCGATCTGAGCATTCATACTCTCTGATTTCTCGATGAGATAACATCTTAAAACTGTAACTGTGTAATTTCTTACTTAGACTCTTCTCGTGGGAAATAGCTTCCCACATTTCTTCCAATTCCGTCTTTTCTGATTTTGTTATGTAGGATGTTACATATCAAGCAACAGCAATGGAATTGTCCGCAACATATTGAATATCCATGTTAGAATTCCACATGGACAGTATAACTGGATTATTATCATTTATATATTTTGACTCTTCACTTCTTCTCAAATTATAAGTATTCTTTGGAGACTTTCTTCTCAAGGTATGTCGGACAGCTGAGATAACACTGTTTACTCTTCATTTGGATATTAAAGGACGTGGAAAACCAAAACGACATTTGGTGTAAAACGTTTCCTTTGACTTGTACTTTCAACAACAGAATTTCCCACTACAAAAGACAACACAGTATCATCCGAATCTGTTCCGAATTTGGGGGCATCTTTGACCCATATTAGCATATGTATGTGAGGTGCACCTATTGCTTGATACTCCTTTCGCCAAAAGAAATCCACAACCTCTCCAAGAGGAGGATTTTTTTTATTGGTGATTAAAGACATCCTAGATTCAAATCTATATTGAAATATCTATATACATTAACTGGATCCAAAGAGCACAATTCTCCAGGTGTCTTGTATTCAATATTTACTATAATTGGATTTGCCTCTTGAAGAAAATGAAGCATTTCATCCCAAGCTTATTCAGCACAGCTTAGAGTAAGGAACTATGTAGGAGTTCCTAAGTTCCTTAGCATATATTTAAGTTCTCCATGACGAGGGTATCAGTACTCATTAGTGCCACGCTGCCATGCCATGAGATTAATCAGGTGAGATTCCAAAACATTATCTTTCTGGTGTACTTTATTCATAAATTCCTTTGCCGAAACATTTTGCATATGTACACCTGTTTTCAATATTTGTTTGACTGCATAAGAAAGTCCGGACAAGTCACTCTCAAACAAAAGATGAAACATATAAGGAATACATTGTCAACATCTTGGATCTTCAGCATACAATCTTGATGTCTGGTATTCAGATGCAGGATTCTGCACAGGTCGTTCATCATATTGTCCTCCTTTTCCTGTTGGAAACAACTGAGGGAAACTACGAGCTTCCAAGCTTCTTCCCATACACTCATGGGACTTCCCTTTGCTTCCCTCATTTGGAAAAACTCAATAGTATTCCCCATCACTTCTTTGGAATGAAGTGGATGAACACTGTAATGTTCATAGATTTCTTCAGATCTGAACATATCCACTTTTTCAATTTGTCCAGTTGACGAGTCAGTATCTTCTTCTAAAGTTATTTCTTCTTCTCCCACATACACATTTTAATAGTACTGATTAATTTTTTACCAGATACAAATTTGCCTTTTTCACTTTCCTAACATCCACTATTTCTTGCCAGATTGTCTTACTCTTAGTAGGAACGCCATTAACTAGAATAACTAGAGGTTCATCTTCTACATTTTCAACACCAATTGTTTCAATATTTTTCTTTAAATCTAGAGGCAAATACACAACTCTTCCCTTTAATCCTCTCTGTAAATCTGAAGGTGGCAATTTCCCTGTATTAGGCTCCATACAAACAATATCCTGAAATGGATGCACACATTGAATAAGAATAGACTCATAGGTATTTAAATCTATCAGTTCAGAATATTTACCAATTCAAGATTATTATGCACAGTTCTAGCAGGCATTTTGTTCTCTACCAACAAATAAGTTGCAAATACCTTCCACTCATTATTATTTTCTCTTTCACTTTTAAAAT